>NC_056735.1:773641799-773719299 GCF_019279795.1 Protopterus annectens
CAGGTGAAATGTCTGGAATAGCATTACTTATAAAACACAGGGTGCAGGATGAACTGATATGCCATGGGTAAGCCACAAGCCCCAATCTGACAGTACTGCCTAAGCAGCTATGCTAGTTAAACCCAGTGCAAAACATTAAGATGGCTGGCATATACGCTGTATGGAACAGTAACACTGAAATATGAAAAGTACATACTAATGGTTTTCTGCCTGTAATATAACATACTTAAATTGCATACTTATCAGGTAATTTTTTTACAAAAATGCTTTCAAATAAGGAAAGGTAGCAAGCCAGTATGATGAAGTCCTCCAGCAAATATAAAGAATGCTTGAATGTGGGGTAACTGACAACAGACAAAAGTTAAGGACAGCTGGCATTTCACCAGTTAAGGCAATGATCACATTTGTGGCTGTGCTCCTAATTCTCCATGTCACGAAAGGAGATGCTGCCAGTCCAGCTAGCTGGAATTTTGTAAACAATTATATGTCATTTGTGAATATCAACATAATTTATATAGAAATGTGACAAAGAGAGATAATGCCAGGACAACAGTCTGGAATTTTGTAAATGGTTATATGTCATCTGTAATGTCAACATGCTTCATGTAAGATGCTTGTATTATAGCTGTATTAGAACTGTGTTATGTGTATATCAAACTTGTTTGTACAGATGTGTATTGAAAAGGGTTTGTAAAGTACAGAACTTAAAAATGTAACCACAGTGTAACCTGGAAAAAAACACAAATGTGCATGCACTATTGTCACTGTTTAACTGTATATATTTTAACAGTGGAAACTGGAACACAGGAGGTTAACTTCAGAAAAACAGCTGAAATCAAATGACTTTATGGCAGCAAGGAGATACAATGTCTAAAACTAGGGAACTTTCTGTATTGTCTTGGAAGTGTTTTACTGTTTTATGACTTCCAGTTTTTGCCACAGATCTGAGAAAAAGCCCTTATTTACGTATTTTTACAGGAAGATGCTAAATGCTTACCAGCTTCCATCAGTGTTTACCTGTGATAGAGTCAGATGACAATACATTATATAATTCTGCAAGCTATCCCAGCAGTAATATTTGAGATATTAATTTAAGAAATCTCTGATAGAGAGAGAGAGAGAGAGAGAGAGAGAGAGAGCATTCTGCACTTCTGTCTTTGACCTGACAACATCAGCTAGAAGATTCATCAACTCGTGCATGAATCGTACCATCCCAAATAGAACCAAGATGTGTTCCCCCAAAAAAAGGAAGCCAATCTGGTGGTCCCCTGCCATAAACAAACTATACAACAGAAGGAAGAAACTGTTGCAGCTAAGAGGAAAATCCCAGGATGCAAAAAAACTCCCTTACCAGCCTCAGTAAGAAGCTGAGATCCCTCATAAAAGCTAGTTACGAAAATAAAATTGCCAAAGATTTCAAAGGCAACCACAAGGCATTCTATAGTTATGTCAAGAATCTAAATGGCAATGCTCAGATCTGCTCTGAGCTACAACAGAATGGCATTAAATATACTGATCCCAAGGATATTGCCAATATCCTGGCAGATCGATTTAGTGCCAACTTTACCCCCCTCTCACCCCCTAAATGGCCCATCTCAATACCAAAAGATTGTAAAATTCTGGTGATCACGGCCACCCAGGTAGAAACCGCACTCTCTAAAGCTAAGAATACAGCATCCATGGGACCAGATGACATCCCGGACTGTGTACTTCTTCGAATCAGTCTCCAGAGCTGTGGACGAGGGTAAGGTGGTCCACACAGCCTAGCTGGACTTCGCCAAGGCCTTCAACACCAGCCCCACTATGGAATCATAGATAAACTTATTAAGCTGGGCATAAATCCCTACATCACTCAATGGGTTGCCAACTGGCTTACTGACAGAACCCAGACTATAAAAGTAGCCAACTCCAAATCCAACTCTACACAAGTGACAAGTAGAGTACCTCAGGGTTCAGTCCTGGGATCGCTCTTGTTTGGCATCTACTTCCATGAAGTACAGGCCAACACTAAGGGACTCTGGTTAACAAAGTTCACAGATGACTGCAAACTGGGAGCCATTACTGAATCCCCAAATGATGTGGATATTCTACAAAAGGGCCTTACAGAAACAGATGCTTGGTTCCAGAGCCATGGGCTCAAGCTTAATGCCAAGAAATGTATAGTTATCCCCTTTGGGAAAAAACATGTACCCATAAATTACCACGTAGGTGGCAGTACACTAAACACCGAAAGTGTGATGAGAGACTTAGGGACACAGGTGGACAGTGGTCTCACCTTCGATAACCACAACAGTCAGGAAATCCTTCCATGTGGCACACCTCATCCCCAAGGGCTTTTCATCCAGAAAAAAGGAGGTAATTGTCCCACTGTACTCATAACTCATTACACCCATTATAGAGTACAACGCCCTGTTTGGTATGTACCTCACAAGACATCTGCAGCAGCTGGAAAGGCCGCAGAAATACCTCACTAAAAGAATCACAAGGCCTAAAACAGATGCCCTATGCTAAAAAAACTCTAGCTACACTCTGTGGCATATCGTCTACTCTGAGGCGATCTCTGCTTAACATACAAGACCATGTCAAACCCTGAGCTGTTGGACATGCTCCACTTAAAGAAATCCTAATCCCTCTGAGTCACATGCTTCAGGGATCTAAATCTCGTCACCACAATGAACAAAACATACTGGAGAGATAGGTTCCTAACCCAGAGACTCCGCATACTCTGGAATAGACTGCCCATACATGTCAAACAGAGCGCCTCCTTGGTCCTCTTCAAAAGGAACTTTGATGCCTGGATGGGAGATAGGAAATTCACCCCAGGGATCACGTCAATCGCCCTGCTAGACAGGGGTCCAGGGAAGTAAATACTGTGGGAAGAAATATCCAGGGAATTGTTATGGCTAGGCTTTTATATGCCCTTGGGTCAATAGCCTAGTACCAACCTATGAATCACACATCTGCCTTGCTCTTAAGTACGTTAACTAGGGAATAGTATAATTTTCTTAGATATAGTCAGAAATATAGCAACACTTAGTTTGGATATTTTTCTTTATTTATTTGAGACTGTCCTTCATTGTTGTTTTAAATATTTCCTGCGACTTTGAACTGTGCTGTCACTGTAAATATATACTGAGTATTTTCTTGTTCTTTTAACATTTATTATTAAATATACTTAAACCTTTCATTGTGGATGATCTGTCTAGAGATATTTAAGTTCTGAGAGTACTTGCATATTTACTTGGCGACACTGTTTAGGCCACTCCTAATAGGTTTGCTCTTGGTCAAACTACCATTTGTACTGATACTAACATTACACAGTAAGACTGGACACCCTTTGTTAAGGGCCTTAAAGCAGTTGATAAGGAGTGACTGGTGGCACTGATAACTACTTTAGAGTCTGAGCCAAAGGGGTCAAAGTTAGTAAACCCATGCCAGCCTTTCCCAGGTGTGTGTTTGTGTAAATCAAACCTCAAACAGTGTGTGTGTGTGTGTCAGCTACTTGGGCAGGGACATGAAGCACTGGTTGGACAGACAGAGTGCTGGAGATCTTGGTTTGGTCACTCAGCTGAGATCTCAACTGTATAGCTCTGCCAGTGAGGAGTCTTACTGGGGATCTGGAGGAAGAGTAGGAAACCAGCCCTGGACTTGACTGTGGTCTCTGTGTGCTCTTAAGGGAAATAGCACTTAATCCAGAGAGCTGCATCTGGAAATACTGTGTATTTACTGGTCATCCTCCCAATGTACATCCCCCACTTGTGCCAGTGGTGAGGATTGAGGCTCCTTGATTACCGGTCCAGTGGTGGGGTGTCACACTCCATACCTCCAAAGTATAAAACAGGGATTTTTTTCAACACAAAATGAGGAATGATTCTCATAATAAGGCACACCTAAGAGGTATGATCACATCTCTGAAGTACGAAACTAAGTAAATTAGGTGAAAGAACAAACTATGATGCAGATAGTACAGCAAATGACAGCAAGGGTTTCAGGAAACATTTTATGAGGCACAACAGCATGATATAAATATTTACTCCACAAAAGAAAGAAGGGAAAAAAACATGGAAGACATATACCTTTGCCCACTTAATCTTTTCAATGAGGTCAGCAAGGTTTCTTTCCACTGGAATGTAGTGCTTCCATGGTTTCAGCATCTGGTAAAAATGTTCATAATAAGAAGAGTCCTGCTTCAGTACCAAACTGTCACCCAACATGAGGTATGGAAACCGATAAGCTGCCACAGTACCATCCACGTTCACTTGATATTTGTACTGCAGTAAAGAGAAAGGAATGCACTTACTGCTAGCTATTTATTTAAGCTTCAACTGTCCACATTCATATAAAACCAAGATGAACCATATTTGCCATACTTAATTCAAGATAACTAAGATGATAGCTTTTTATGAAATTTTGTTCAACAGATGGTCAATACTGCCTTTGTTAACCTTGAACTCCAGACCCAAGCAAATGTACATAACTTACACAAACGCCAACACATTACTGCTGTCTGACCATAATTCTAAACAATTTCAAAACAGTAGTTAGATGTTTAAGTAATGCAAATGTCAGCTGTGTTTCTGATATGCTGTCTTCAAACTGACATTTTTCAAATCCCTTTATGATCAAACAAAATGATTTGTCAAATCTGGTTTGTGGGGCATTCAAAAGATTGAAACTTCAGTTTCTGGTCATGTGACGGGTTACCTTCTGCTATGCATAACTGAGTCTGCAATCTTTTTTAAAGCAGTATGGGGGGTTATAGGAAATACAGTTCTGTTTTGCTGGAGCAGTTCAAACCAGCAGAAAAACAAACAGAAACAAAGAAAGTAAGAGGATATTCATGTTACTATAAATAAAGTGGCTTGTTACCATTCCCTGCACATTTCACTGCAGGCTAAAACTGAAGGAATTATACAGAGACTGTTCTGGGATTCTGTGCTAGTTTAGGCCAGGAGAAACAATGGAAAAAAAACTGTACTTTTGTTGCTGTGGTGGCTTACACATTATTGGCTGTTGGAACTGCCAGAGTATACCGGAATGACGACTGCTGCGGTGGGGGAAATGTCTCTTTCTGCCACACTGGAGCAATCTTGGAAATTATCATAACTATCAGCAGATGCATCCTCAATCAATGCAGAATGACAGAGGCCACCCTCAACAGAAAATACTTTGTGTATGCATGTGCTGAGCTGTGGAGTGTTGACTGGAATGATGTTTTCAACTGTGATCTTGGTTAGACTTCAGTTTCAGTAAATTGTCTTTCAAAGATGTGTATTATTGATCTTTTGTCATCAGTGTGATTGTGTTTGATGAAACACCCCTCCAAAATTACACATTAGAAAATATACTGTACTTAACAAAACCTTTCTTCTCTGGCAGATACTGAAAATGAGAGGACTGGCTTCCTTTAGAAGACATTAAATAGTCTGCAATAAAACATACAGCTGCATACGTACTAAAAAGGCTTTTTACATTTTTCTTCTATTCTAAAGCTCATACATTTGCTTTTGTCAGTCATGCTGGTTTTAGTCATTGTTGGAAAATCCAAAATTTGGACTTTGAATATTCAAGTAAAACAACTGTATAAGACTCTGGAGTTTTGTACTAAACAAGTAAATCTTACAATACCTTTCCACTAAGGCTTGTGCAGCAAAAAGAAGTCACAGAAGCCAGGAAAACAAAAAAAATGTTCAACCTAGCTATCCAAGACTGAAAGGCCATCTACACTAATTGTCATGTGCTGATGCCGGATGACTGTATCAAAACAGCTGCTCCCCCATTCTCATATCCTTTATTTATTCACACATTTGTTACACAGGCAGGCTGGCTGGGTTAAAATCAGCATGTTACCTGCAACCTACGCCACAGGCAGAGATGCAGACTTAGATTTGCACAATTCACACAGCATACCGGTACTAAGTTAGGTACACTATGACTAACAGAACAATCATGTTTAAAGTTTTGTTGTAGAAAAATGCTGCCATTTACATATGCATACTTTTGTAAAGATCTACATATATACGTTTTGAAAGATTCAAGAAAATAAAACCAGACACTCTAGCCTCAAAGTCATGTCACACAAGGTGTGCTTCTCAGCATTCTTTATGTTGTTGCTTGCACAGCTTGTATGTAGGGGGGCTTCTTAGAAAAATGTGTGAAGGTTAAGTATTTCCAAAAAGCTGACATACTGTGACATTTATGTGCTTAGCTAGGACAATGCATGCACAGAAGGATTTTTTCCCTGTTGCAATTGTAATACTGACTACTGGTGTCATTAGGACTGTGGCCTTATTTTGCTGGAACCTTAGCATGTAATTCAGTGGAAAAGAGGTTAACCATTTGTAAGAAGGTCCAGCTACAAGCATCTGCAGGTTACTGTGCAGTGCATTTGTGTGGCTGTAAGATTTGCGTGTAGGTCTTTAGCAATGGAAATTAAATGTGCACCGCAGCACTCTGGCTGATGAAAATGTAAGACATTTACAAAGTCTATTAGTGATAACTCACACTCACTCAGGTAAAAATTGACAACACATTTGTGGAAGTAAAATATTTCAGAGGTACTTGTTCTATATTAAAGGTATGAGTGGTTTTGTCCATCTGTCACGTTTTTAATTTTGAGGAGGCTTCTGTAATGATGTTGGTAAATTGGTATCTGAATGACAGTGTAGGGTACAGACAATTTAAGAGGTACTTGAACTACTGACCCTATTCTTCTCAAAGTATCAGTTAAGATATCAGTGGCCAGTAATGGAAGGATCTTGGCTACTCTTCAGAAGTGTACAATAGATTTTGCTTTGTTAATTTTACTGGGCATTTTGTTAATGCACCTACTACTGAGTGGCAAAAATGGGCCCTACAAGCTGTATTTAACAGATGTGACTGAAGATACACTTCTTAGAATTAGCCAGTCATAAGTAAATAATGCAGTATTGATAATTAGAATTTTTGTAAATATGGAAAACAGGAGAGGACCTTCAAATGTAAAGGTTTCTTTGACAGACGATCTGTTTTGAATCTTAACTGAAAAGAGAGAGAAAGGAAAATGCCACCCTTCAATGTAGTTAACCTCATTCCAGAGTTATTATATTTATTTAGATTTATTTATTGAATTTGTTTATTTTAACATCACATAGAAGTTGTCTGGTGCTATGAAACCCATCACCACCTTTCAGTATTTTCATGTCTGCTTGTTTCACAATCACAGATCACGAAGGTCCTACTACTTTATTCCTACACAAGTCTAACATTGCTTCAAAAATGAATGTTTCACATGCAGCCTACACACCCTAGGCTGGACAGTGACTCTATATTTTTTTTATTACTGGTCACTTCTCACAGTTATACAGATCCTCAGGCTATGTCTTCCTGCGGTCAGTAAAATGTTATAAACAGCAAAACAGAAACTATCCAGCTAGTTCTTGGAGAATTAATTTACATGAAGAACTGTAACACCATACAAATTAGTAAAAACTCCCATTTTGGCCACTGAAATGATGCTTTTTATCCCGTTCACTCCACAATTAAACACAATGACACACCATCATGGAATTACCATTTGCTTTATTAGCTCTTCGAAGTAAAAACTTTTAGCTTCAATGTTTAGCTTGTTTTACCAATGACGTGTATATATTAATCTACATGTCATTTGTGAATTAATATTTGTATTTATCTCTTTAAAGTACATTGTAATATGATCAGTTATCTTTTGCATGACAAATCTTTCCCTCCTATTTGTCTTATTTATTTGCTGGAGTAGATTTAGATCTCCTGCTGTAGTGTTAGCTGGGTTGTTTGACTTATCAAGGTAAGAGTCTTTAGACTACTGGATCCCATACGATCCTATAAACAAGGAATGGATAACCCCTAATGACTCTATACAAGACTAAGTAAAGGGATAAAACTTAAGCCTTTCTTAGTAGTTCAGATGTTTTAGGCCCCTAACCATTTTATTTACAAACTTTTGGGGTATTTCTAATTGCTTGGTGCATCCCAAAGGAGGCACTGTATTCAATAGTGGGTGTAATTAATGCAGAGTACAATTAGTTACGGACTTATTTTGATATAGATGAAATACCATTTGTTATGACGCATGCAAAGCAGAAAAGGATTTCCTAACCACAGTTGCAATATGATTGTCAAACGTAGGGAGCGATACATCTAAGCAGCCAAGTCTTTCACAAACTTTTCATTTTGAAGTGATGTGTTTTCTATGCTTATAAGCAGAATAGAAGCCAAAAACAAATGGCCAGATTCATACAGGTTACCACAAAATGTATAATGTGTATGCATTTTGTGTACACTTTCTGAATTCAAGAACAGCCCTACCACAATGCTTGCACTGTCTAGTCACTTAGAAATGTTACACTAAGTCTACACATACTGTATACTTTGTGGTAATCTTTATGAATCTGGCTTTAAATCTTTATCTAAAAGAGAATTTAAAATCCCTTTTTCACATCATTTAGGAGGTTCTGAGAATGCAGCCAGGAAAACTTCCTCAAAACAGTTCCAGTAGCCATAGCCCTGGAATAATTATCCAATGAATTATAAATACACACGCTGTAAACAATGACTTCTGACTTGTACAACTGAAGAAAATAAATTATTTAAAGCAGATTTTTCCTCAAAAGAAGAACCTGCTGACAAAACATTCCTGATACTTTCACATTCAGAATAAACATTAACATATGAGCCTGACATTTCAAAATTATGAAAATCAAAGTTGCATAAGCATATACGTTTTTCCCCATACTTATCAATAATCTTCTCATTCTTGTCCGAAAGAGTAGGTTTGGAATTAACCAAATGTTTAACAGCAGTAGGATTAACTAAAGCTACAGCTGCTGGGTCGGGGTTGGGAACAGTGTATAAAAACTTAAAAGACTGAAGAACTTTATACATTCTAGTTGCCTTTTTATGGACAGCACGCTGACTGTCAGGAAAACTGCAGGCAGTGGCACACATCCACCAGAGTTGACAGAACTGGGGGAAAGGGCAAAGTTTCTGGAGATTCCTTCTGTGACAGTTCATAGTATTTTCTGAGGGACTGAGAATCCAGTCTTTTCCAACTGAAAACACTGGCACAGTCTGGAAACAGTCTCAGGCAAAGAGAACACCCCACTGGGAGAATCAGAAACTAAGCTCTACTCTGAGTCTGAATCAGAACACTGAAGAAAAAATCCTGTATCTGTTACTTCATCTTGCTGTCCAAATTCAAAAGAATCTCTTCAGGAAAATAGGTTTCTTTTTTCTTTTACCAGAATTCACCTTACAAAAAGCATCAATAGGCTAAATTAAACCTTGAGACACACAAGTCGACTACTCCTGTCTAAGGCAATTTGAGGAGGAGTAGAGATTTCTTTTTGACAGGAAAAATAGGGTCAGCAGTGTTGCTAATGGCAACAGCAGCAATTTCCTCAGGGATCGGCATAACATTCTGACTAAACATGGAAGCCTTCCCTGTCCCTTCTCTCAGGACCGACAACAGTTACTCTCCCTTGCCCACTGGGGGGGGGGGGACCTCAAAATCCGCATAGAATGTGGATGAAATGGGAAAATTGATAGATATGTTCCAAGAAAGGGGCTACTCCCTTAGGTTAAGTGAAATAAAAAAGGACATTTTGGTGGGTAAGCATATTAGATACACTTACATTTTGAGGGTAGAACATGTTGACCACAAGGTGGGGGATGAGATATTATATGAGCATAGTAGGAGTGAAATGAAAAAGGATGCTATGGTTATTCCCTTTAACGGGGATGCCCCGCAGTTGGTGAGTGTTTTGAAGAAGGCTTGGGAATTGTTTTTCACCTAAGTCATGAATGTTACATTGGGCAATGCCCTACAAACTGCTTAAAGTAGAGATAAGAACATAAAAGGTTCGTTTCAAGGTCCTATTGCCCCCACTAGTGGAAAATAGAAATCAATGATGCAGAAATATGGCATGTCCAAATATTCCAAATACATTAATGATGGGCCATATACTTCTGTAATGGAATACAATAGGACCATATCTTGCCCTGGTTGTTGTAATTTTAATTCAACATTTATTGTATATTTGTCTACATGTATCTCATGTTCTCTATTCTGTGTGGAAAAAAACAATAAGATTCAGGGATCATAATTATGAGCATTTATCATTTATATAATCTGCAAAAGAAAAAGGTTTCAAATGCCATATATAAACATCCAGTTAAGTGTAAAGACTACAGGAAGTTTTTGTTTTTTGTTATCAAGAAGGTGGTGAAAGGTGGAAAGGGGGGTGATGGTGAGAGTTTGTTGGAATATACGGAAATGATCTGGCAATTGAGGCTGAATGTCACTGAGAAATTAAGTATTAATGATTATTTTTCTATTTATAGCATTTTAAATCTTAGAGCAAAAAGGAACTGAATTATAGAACTTTATGAATAAATTTTAGGAAATATTTTAGAAAATGGATCAATGAATGTATTTGATAATGTTTTACAACAATTATAAATGGTTTCATAATTGTATTTATTTTTGTATAGATTGCAGGGCAGTGTTTCTTTAAATTGTCAAGTTGCAACTGTTTTTGAAAATGATTGGTTGCTGCTTATTATATAAATGCATTTTGAATAATAACTTAATTGACTCTGATACATTAAAGTTAAAAGTTGCTTAAATCTTCAGCGAGTGACTTTTTTTTTTATTACATTGGTTATGTTTGTTCGTTTTTGTTATTGGTTATTAAAAATAACTTTCCTAAACAGGAAAGTAAAATAAAACAACATTTTTTAAAAGTAGAAGGTTTTCCCCCAAAGGGAACCTACCTGCCCAGCAATGGAACAGCATAGGCTGTCCGTCGATCCTCTGAACCCTGTACAGCAGCACTCGCTTCAGAGGCAGGAAAGCTCTGAATGGCTTGCATGCAAGCCTGTCTTTTTAGTCAGTTCATCTCAAGCTGACTGACAGTTTAGACATATGGAAGGTGTCCTGAAGCTTTGGAAGCTGTCTGGCTGTTATATCCTTGGCAGGATATAACCCATATAACTATGGCCACTGCAACAGTGATCAATATCACAGACACTGCAAAAAAAGTTGCATCAGTCTGGCAGATGATCACTGCCTATCAAGACTAAAACCTGCTGACAAGCTCCATCCCCTAATCACGGGTTTGATTACCTCTGTCTCCATTTGTATAATGTGTGACTCTGAGCAAGTCACAAACTCAGCCATGGTTTATGTCAGTTCCTGCAAGAAATCAATTAATTGTGCCTATTGGGTTTCCCAGTTAACATATAAATAAAATAAATTGAGTCAGATATGCACTACACAAACTAGAAATGCACGAAATGGCAGCAGCTGCTTGCTGCAAGACCTAGGAGCAACTGAAAGTATGCCTTTTAATTTGGTAATATAGACATCTTTCTAGTACATGCTGTAACAAGTAAAGCATAAAGATGCTAATCTATACTGTTGTTGTCAATTAGCTGTAAGCTTCCTCGCAATATCTTAAATGATTGTGTGTTTTCCCTCAAATTCATGTATTACTCCCTTATATGATACTGCCACAATATTTTTCTTTGCTGAAACTAGGTACGCTTTAAAACTCTTTTTGCCAACATTACAGTTCCCTCCACTGGATTCACTCTTTCTCAGCATGTTCATCTTTATGCATTTTTCCTCTAACAATCGGTTTTATTTTTTCTTCCTCTGCCACCAGATCTTCAAAACCAGTTATGCTTTTTCTCGTATTAAAATTTGGATCCCTTACCTTTTACACATCTTCCTGCTTTTCCTGGGTAGTGGCTCACTTGCCATTCCATATATTATCAGTAGTAGTGGTGTTGCGGTAGCATTGTCCCCTCACAGTAAGACGCTGTCCAGTTCGACTCTCAGCTAGAGCCTCTTCTGCGTGGAGATATGCGTGAATGGGTGTACCTTTGTTGAAGGTTGTGCGTCAGGGCTAGTAACTCGGCATGTAAAAATCAACTACCGATCATTAGCAGACCGGAGTTCCGCTGTGGCGAACCCTAACCGGGAAAAGACGCAACAAGGCTATGACACATGTTTTCTCTATCTCTCTTAAAATTCACACCTGCCTGTTCAGCATTTAAGTAAATATTCGCAATCCCCAGCTATTTTATCTTGCCTGTCTCGTTCATACTGTCATAATTTTTGGACAGAGACATGCTGTTAGGATTTTCTTAAAATGGGAGCTTGGTTGCTTCTTTTTTCCTTTATTTATTTATATTGATTTCTTGTTTTGTCAGAATATCCATTCTAAACAACACAGGGTAGTGAAGGTAAGGGTGTTTGTCCTTAACCCAATGTCAGAGTCAGTATATTTAGAGATACGGTATTGGGGGGACTGCCTGCAAACCCCCCTGTTGTTATAATTTTAATTGCTGTCAACAATATACAATCCTGTCTGCCAAAACGAATTCCAGTGGCTGTTTTGTTGATGTTTCGCTATGCACCTTGTTTCCTACTTATTTTAACTACTTCTTTGTATATGGATATCTAAATATAGTGGTACTAGAACAAGATAAATATTTTACACAAACAATAATTACCAACAGGGTGTGTGTTATTTGTGTAAAAAAACACATGCCCAGGAGCTTCTATACACCTGGAAGGATGTTACTTACACAATAACACACACTCTGGAGGGCAGGATTGCTGTTAGAGAATGAACTCCCTGCTGAATTGTTTTGTATTTTTTTTTAAATTACTAAAACCAGATATTTTGCTGTTGCATTTGGGAGGATGATTTGGCGACTTCTCTGAAGAGTCTACACATCCTCCTTGTGTTCGCATGGGTTTCCTCTGGGTGCTCACGTTTTCACCGATATTCCAAAGACATATAGTAGGTGAATTGGACTCTCTAAATTGGCCATAGGTATGAGTGTGCATGCGAGTGTGTGGTGTGGAAGAACTACTGCTGCAGGGATAGCCACCTGATGGTTTAAACGTTGGCTCTAGATGATTGTCACTGTTGAAGTGACACCCTAAACACATGTGCAAAAATTGGAAAAAGGGGTTATGGATGGATATATATTTTTTAATATTTTGACCTAAAATAGCTCCTCCACCTGATGTTTCAAACTTGCTGTAGTATATGCAACCGTTATTGTTGAATTATTTTATATCCAAAATATAATTTTGGCAAGTATTTAATGCATTCTCTCTCTCACTCACATACACAGATTCAGAAACAGGGTACATTTAAAAACATACATGACTAAACTCAGTTAATAATGCCAGCCATTAAAAGCTTCACACCTCTTAATTTTAAAGGAGAATATGCTGACTGTTGCAGCCACTGCTATCTCTCTCTCTCTCTCTCTCTGTCTCTCATTCCCTCTCACTCACTAACTTCTGCTTTAATGCACACAAGCTTGCTTACAATCACGCATGCAGACACAAAGAAGTGCACTTTTCTATTTTTTCAGTATCTGTTGGTTTTAATTTTACACTTGCTAAACAAAAAAAGCACTGATTAGTGTACGTAAAATAATGGCGGACATTAGCTGCACATTAACACCCTGCTAGAGAACATTAGTTCTCCAACCTGAGTGGTGATGTACAGGTCGTTCATTCTCTAATATAATTTAGCCAATGTTTAATAACCTTTTAGCAACTACAGTAGATGTACACTACAAAGAATAACAGGCGACACACACACTGACTTCAAGTCATGCAGACCTGTAACGCCCTGTGATATCTCTCTAGTCTACTACATAAGCGGTGCTATTTTGTAGTTACATTTCCTCAACATAATGAAGCCAGGATCTACTTTTTCTCATTAGTAAACTGAATTACTTAGCCATGGATAACAAATTATAAACCATTTCAATTTGCTACTTTTCCATGAAGGATGTCAGTCAGTCTGGAGCATCTCACATCTCTCTGAGGTTCCTGTCCTGTTTACAAAGGTTTTATCACCTTCTGACCTTCTTAACTGAGGCTTTCTGTAGTTCTGCTGTACTACTTATGCTTTAACCTGCCTATACAGCTGCTGAAACCCATATGCTCTGCTCTCCATGGACAAGTTTTCCAAAGTGCAGTAATCTGGTTGACAGATAAAAACAGGTAAATCTTGCATTACTATCACTTCCCACCAATAATGAATGTACCCTTTTATATTTCGAACTGTTGTGCTGCTTCCACTTGTTAAAGTATTACTTTGTTACTCTCTCTAGCTTGGCTTGGGCCACCCATAGTGACTGGAGACTCTGTGTTCTGTAATAAAGATAAAACAAAAATGGATGATTTCTATGGTCATCTTAAGTTCAGTATACTCCTGTTTTACTTATGAACTGTAATGCAAATTAGTTAGCCTCTGACATTCCTTCTCTCTTAAATGATGAACGTCTTCAACAAGGACATGCATTATTAAATATTAAAATTGGCAATATTCTTAATATCTTTGCTGTGATCATTGTAAATGCTGTTGCTAAATGTTCACCCAGGACTTTTGCTATTAAGATTAACCTGCCTTTTAACTTATCATGACCATCTGTTAAGGAAAAAAAGTTCAGTAAAGAACTTATTTCATATACATGACAGCGAACAGCTAAAATTCAAACCTCACCTTGAAGAAATCAAAGAATCCAACAAGTGTTGCCTTTCCAAGCTCCTTCTCCTTTTCTCTGAAGAAGAAATATCCTGTTATGCCTGCATCCAGCAACTCTGAGTATTTCTTAGAAAGTTGGACCAAGTAAAGACGTTCTTCACGACTATCCCTTCCTCTGAAGAATGCTTTCTCTGTTTTGTTTTCCCATGGAGGCCCTAAGCAACATAAAATGAACAAATCAGTGTACTCACTCAAAACTAATGAACATTTTTTTGTGGGGTAAAAAGACATTGTGTGTTCCTACAGCGAATGCTACCGAGTACCTTAACTCTTTCAGCTACACCAGCAAGCAGTGAGGTCACCAGCAACACCTTTTCTCTAAAACATTCTTCTAGCCATAAGTTCTCTGTCACAAATGTCAAACACTCTTAAGCTGTTTGCAATAAAGGTGACTTTTTTAATGTTCATATCCTTCATTTCACATTACACATTTTCAGTTTTATAAATACTAAATGAAATTCATCATCTGTTAACACTCTTTGTTTCTATATAGTTATTTGCTTTCTAATGTTTTATGTCTATCAGCTTTACACATATTCATCTTAGCTTTGTCAGTTCCATCTGTTACTACAAATAGCCACACTTCCAAGCCTTGATGGAAGAATTAACAAAAGGGATGGATATTTCAATAATGATGTCTATGTTGTCATTGACAAGGCATCCCCTCACCAAGGACCTTCTGTCTCTATCTCTGCTACCTCTATGGCAAAAAAAAAGGATTGCATCATTTAACCCTGATGTTTGGAATGACAACCCAGAAGCAATCACTGTAATTACATGATTTAAGCATACTGTTAGGAACTGCAATACAAAAGCAATCATACAGCTGCAGAATGCTGAATAGGTACTACACATGAGATTCTGTCAAGAAAGTCAGAATGACTTGCTATGCAAAACATTTGTAGAATGGAGCGAAATGTCGCTTTTTTGGTAGCATACAGACACTTAAGGTTGGCTTATTTATTGCCTCCTGCCTGAATGTGTCCTTAAAGATTAAACAATAGTTACAGAGAGACTTTTTGCGGTCTGGGCCAGTGCAATACGCTAGGGATGAACAAATTTGCCTTGAACAACAATTTAAAACCTTCAGCGACTTGGTTTTCAAAAACAGGAAGTTACAACTCGAGGCGAGCTACCTGAGGGAGTGTTTACGCTTGGAAAGGGTTCCCAAAGGTCTCAGTCTATGGAAATATCCCACAGGTTTGATTAAAGACTCTGCTTTACATAAAGAACTTTTCGCACTTTTCAACAGGCATGGCTGTGAACTTTTGGAAGTGCTACTGAGAGACTCTGAAAGACAAATGAATAGTGTCTTGTGTAATACTGAGACTGTTAATGAAAATATCAAAAGTGACTTGCTTTTGAAAGTAGACAGGCTATTTTGAGGGAAACTGAAATTGATGTTGGCATGCTTAAAAGTAAAAAAAAAAATGAAACTTGAAAGGGACTGTTTAGAGTACCAAAAGGGGACTGCATACCCACCACCCCCTATTACAGGGAACAGAAATTCTAACATGGTCAATAGTCAAACAGTATTCAACAACGTTAATGTACAATTTGATGAACAGAACATCAGCTTTAGTCAACAAGACAGCCCTTTAGGGACCCCCCCACTGAGACGCTCTCAGAGACTGAGGGACAGGGAGCAGAACAATATGAATCAAAAGATGACAGTGGAACAGGGGGGTATACATCAACATACCATCGGGGGAGGGGGACACAGAGGGGTGGAGTATGGTCAAATGGACTGAGAAGGGGGAATCAGAACAGGCGATGGAACTACATACTAATTTGATCATCACGAACGACCTTGGTGACTTTAGAATTTTTAATTACAGTGGTTTGGAGGTGAACGCAACCTGGGCCAACTTATCTGAAAGTGGCCTGACATTCGTACCCTCATCAAACATCAAAATTGAGTAAGTTTTGCTACAACTCAAACTGTTTGTTAGGAGAATTAACCTAGCTTTCTTTTTTAAGAACAATGATACTAGAAGTACTAACGAAACCATCCTTTTGAAGACACCCAGCACATTCAATCCACCACTTCACCCCACAGTGCTTATGTTTGAAAAACTATGCAAATTCAACTTTAGAGAATTTATAAGAAACAAAAGGGTACTGGATGTGAACCCAGTATTACTTAAAGTCTTGTGGATGTTTTAACTAGGTCACCGATGATTTATATCGGGGAGAACTGACATTTGTAACTATAGGCGTCCAGGACCTTTTCTCAGTTATACCTCACAAGACTGGATTAGAATGGTTTCATGAATATCTTAGAACAAACACAAATTTAGGAAACAATAGGGCAGACATTCTCAGAAACTTCATGGACATAGTATTAATCAATAATTATTTAATATTTGAGGGGCAGATTTTCAGACAGAAGATGGGTGTGGACGTGGGGGCAGCCTGTACCCCCATTTCTGCCAATACAGTCTTGTCACAATGGGAAAATACCTATGTGCTTAATTCTGGATTTAAAGATTGCTGGATATTTTATGGCCGCTTTTTGGGCGACATGATCCTATTTTGGGTTGACACCGAGTCAAAACTGCACAAATTCTTTGACTACTTACATTCTACCACCAATTTTCTTACTTTCACTATGGATGTGCAGGGGGGACACACAGTGTATTTCCTTGACATTACCCTTAAAAAGAATGTTTTGAAGAAAGGATGACTCTAACATTTACCGAAAGCCCAAGCTATTCCAACTGTTATTTACATTTTAACAGCATGCATCCTACACACCAGAAGAAATCAGTAGTCAAAGGACAGTGTGTCAGGATTGCCAGGATGGTGTCCAAGGACGATGATTTTCAAGTAGAAATGTCTACCTTGAAATCTATGTTCCAAAGAAGAGGATACCCAGATGGGTTTTTGAATAACATTTTCAGAGAGGTAACCAGGAAAAGTACACTGGGACAATTTTTTCCACTTCTAGGGAAGGGGCAAGGGACCAATCTCATGGTTGGAAATGGAGAAAGTAGAGATGTGGGTGTATTGGGGGGCTTTGAGTGTGGGTTGGTACTGCTCTTCACCAACCAATTTAACGGCCTGAAAGAACAAGTATAAAGAAGCTGGTCTATTTTTACTGTTGATAGTGAACACCATGAGTTAGTAGGACCAAAACCCAGGGTGGTCTATAAAAAGCCGCTTGCTTTAAGGTGTTATTGGAAAGATCAAATTTCACTAAACAAACGGGGAAGATGGCTAGATGTGGGAGCTGCAATTATTGTAGGTTCATGATGGAAGGGTCCTTTGTCGCAGTGCCCGGTTTTGGAAAAATTTATTTCCAAAATAGACTTATGTGCAACATTAGGGGAGTGGTTTATTTAGCTCTCTGCTCTGATTGCTTTGCATTCTACACTGGGAAAACTAAGAGAACCTTCAGGCAGAGAGTCTGAGGGCATCAATATGACATTAGAAAGGGGGATGAACATAATGCCTTGGCCAAACATGTCAAAGGAAACCCAGGACATATATTTAAATTCAGTGTTATTGACCAGGCACAACTAGGGGAATGAGGTGGTCCTGTGGATGACTACCTCGAGTTCCTAGAATTGAAGTAGCAACTTAAAACCAATGCCACTCAACCTCCAGGACTCAGCGACTTTGTTTCCATTTCTAGCTTACTTACATTGAAGGCATCTTACTATTTTGAATGAGACAGTCACCAATGGTCTGAAAACATTTCTTCTGTTCACAATGCTTACACAGTTGAAAGACAAAGTAATTTGCTTTAGAGAGGTTTTATAGTTACATTATGTTATCAATTGTGAACTGCCAACACATTATTTTAAATGAAAATGTTTGTTTATGTTGTCTAGTTTTAAAAGGTTTTAAAAGTTGATACTTGTTTGTGATAGGGAGAGGTTGAATAGTTAATTAGGTGATGATGTCATTAATTATTTGAAGCTGCCACCCACAGGTATAAAATTCAGCCTGTTGCAACTTATATTGTTCTGAAGAAGTCCTATTACCTGTGGATGAAAGCGCTCAACGTGTGTTATTGTAAATAAAGCCTTTTTGCGGCACTCGACTCTGAAGACTTCTTCCTTTCCTTTTTTAGACTCTTAAGGTTGGCTTATTTATTGCCTCCTGTCTGAATGTGTGCCTAGAGCAAACAACAAGTGGTGCAAACACCAAGAAAAGTCATCTTTTATTACACTTCAGCATTAAAAGTATTAAATAATACACCAATACATCACAGAATGCCTTCCTATACTTTGAAAATAAAATTTACAAGCATTAGACAGTCCACTACTCAGTTTCAAAATGAAGAGATGGGAAATTCATACACAAAAAACGAAAATCTAGATTCTTGATGGCCACTATGCCAGAAGACTGATAAAACAAGTTTTGAACCTATGTCAGCATACAGCAGATGGTATTAGGGGGCTGGTCAACATCCCCATAACATGGTAAGACCTATACTGGAAATGCCATCTGTGGGACACAGAAAGGCTAGTGGTATAGTAGCAAACTGACAAAAAACTCTCACATTAACACAAACAGGGTGCTATGAGATGGCCATTCCTCTGATACTCATTAAAAACCCACATCTACCAGAGTCACAAATGGCAGTGACACAGAGTTAGCACTACAAAAAGAGTTGATACTGTCAGGATAAAATCAGACTTTTCTACTTTTACAGGCAAGTCTCTACTGCAATGTTAGGAACTCTGAGTAGCATACCTCCATATTGACACACAAATACTGGATGTCCAGTAATTAAAATGATACTATGACAAAACTTTCAGATTACAAAAATACCACATCAGATGATTTGTGGCAAAGTCCTCCTCAAAGTGTATACAACTGACACTTTTCACTAGCTCCATTCAGCTTAGCATTTCTTCTCATCAGCTCTTGAGCTTGAAGGAACTGATGCCTCCTTACCAGTGAATGCCATGATGTTATGCATCAGTTTAGATTGGGACAACTAGCTCTTATTCCTGACAGCTACTCCATCCACTACAGAAGCACAATGTGTAACACAGAAAAATAAACATATGCTTGCCCATTTTACAGAAACACCAGCAGCAACCACTGGATGAAGAGGTTAAGATCCATGGGGATATACGAAAGGTAACTCATCAAGGAGGAGTCCCTTACAAATCAAATGATAAGGTGAGACATATATGTTATATCTGATATCTGAAGTCCTTCTTTGCTGCCGTTCAATTATTCCAAAGCAACATAAAAAACATCTGTGGAAGCTGGAACCAGACAAGGGACAAAAGGAGAAAAACATAGAATGCTGAATCCTGCAACACTGAAGTGTCAGAGGGTCTCCAGCTCCTTGAGTCACCATGAAAGTAATGCTTGGTGAAGATGTGAAACTGTGGCCAACTTGTTATGGCATAAATGTCCACAATGAAGTCAATTTTGAAACAGGCAATGAAAAGAGCCATGACCCTGGTACAGTAGCTGCTGACCATACCATTTCCAAAGAATAGTAAGTCATTTGATAGCAATATATATATATATATATATATATATATATATATGTAGTTATAGAAATATGGTTTCAGAGCATTCCCCTCTGTTCCTGGGTATAATGCCTATTACATCATCAGACCTACTGGTAATTATTGGGGAGTATCAGTATTTGTCAAGGATATCAATGCCTTATTTCAGATTCATTTGGACAACCGATTTGAACTCCTAGATGTACAAATCAAAATAAACAAGACTAATTACCATTTGATAGCTAGTTATACAGCACCTTCTTTGCCTCCTTCTAAGCATGACAGCTATCTTAGTGTATTAGCTAAAATTCACATTAAATCCAAGATTTTTCTACTGGGGGACTTTAAATATCCATCAATAAAATGGAAGACCTACACTACCAATGGTCGTCATGCCCAGCATGTCTCTGGCATTATAAATACTAACTTTCTTTCACAAACAGTTAGTCACCCTACTAGGGGCCACTTCATGCACATCTCCGTATCTATCATTATGCCTATTAAATTAGACCATAATTTAGTGACCATTTCATTTAAAACTGGTGGTACTTACCTGTAAATAGTTATGTGTTTAGGGACTTCTCAAAAGCAAACCTTCTTCAGTTATTTGATGACTTAAATAAATTCTGTTATAATCTTCCTCCTCAGAAGGATCTCATTGCTAAATCTGCTATCTATGCCTCTGACTTCTGCTCCAATTAAATACTTGTATTGATAAGGCAGTCCTTTTCCACACTAAACATAATGAGACATTTAAAAACAAATACCTGTGGTGGAATACTTATATAAATAATTATATAACAAGAGATAGAAAATGTTAATGCACATAAGAGATCTCATTCTACCTACCTTAAGAGCACACTTAAGCAAACTAATAAGGAGCTTAAGGGAACTATTATGAAGGGCAATAATTACACAGTAACACACACCCTGGAGGGCATTACTGTGCTTAGAGAATGGACTCTCTGTAAAATTGTTGTGTTTTACTTGCTTATTTATTTTTAAGGACTATATTATTTTTTATATATTTTTAATGTAAAATAGTTCCTCCGATTAATGTTTCAAACTTGCTGTAGTATATGTTGTTAGTGCTGGAGGAAGCATTTTACATCAGAAATATATAAAAAGTAATATAGTGCTTAAAAATAATAAGCAAGTAAAACACAATTTCACACAGAGCCCATTCTCTTTCTCACACACACACACACACACACACACACACACACACACACACACACACACACACACACACACACACACACACACACACACCACACACCACACACACATCTCTCACAACCACATACAGAGAACACACAGACACACACACTCTCTCCTCTCTCTCTCTCTCTCTACTTTCATAGATGCATACACTATCACACACACACACACACACACACACACACACACACACACACACACACACACACACACACACACACACACACACACACACACACACACACACACACACACACACACACACTTTTTATTTTACACTCACTAAATAGCAGAAACATTGCTTAGCCAGTGTAAAATAGTGGCTTAACCGATCTCTCTCATACTCATACAGGCATACATGTACATTTTACACTTGCTAAACAGCAAAAGCGCTGCTTAGTGAATGTAAAATAGTAGCTCAACCGATCTCTCTCTCACACATGCATACATTTTACCCCACAAACACATACACACACTTTTTTTTTTTAACTTTTATTTTATTTTACACTCACTAAACTGCAGAAGCGCTGTTTAGTGAGCGTAAAATAATGGTGGCTGTTCTGTTTTCTCAGTCCGAGCTACATGGTGCTTGATATGCTGCTGTGAAGTGGCAGACATGTTTTTCACCGGGCATTACTTGTACATTAATACCCTGCTGGAGAATGCTCATTCTCCAATCAGGGTACTGATGTACAGTAAGCCCATTCTATAATGTTACATTAAATACTTGGTTAAAAGAACTAAATCTGCATCAACAGATAAACAGGACACATTGGAGTGATAGATTCATATCCCAATGTATCCCTCGCCTTTGTAACACACTTTTATTACATCAATAAGAGCAGTGCCTTGCCACCTTCAAAGTAAATAATTGGCTGAGATGCCTCAAATTCCACCCTGGCCTATCTTGTCTTGCCCTCTTTGTGGTTAGAGGGAACTTCTGTACAGGGCTTTTGGCTAGGCTTGAAAGTGTCTGTAGAGAGATTGCCTAGTTCTTACCTATGAATTTAATAGAAGACATGCAGTTATTTATCTACTTGGAAAGCATTTGCTTATTAACTTTCAGACCCTCCATGCCTTGAGCAAACGCAATGAACAGTTTGTCCATTTTCTAGAACTCATGTACTTGCTTCAAACAAAATCTAAGTTGGCTGTTGCCTACAGAAAGAAATGGAGAGATGAACTGAAATTTAAGAACAATTCTATCAGCATTTTCAAGAAAAAGAATGTTGATCCTAAAGGACACTCAAGCTTTGCAAAAGACTAGATTTGTATCTTTACAAATGAGGAGCTGTAGCTCCAATATATTCCACGCAGAGATGATGGTCATCGACAGAACTGATTTCCAATAGGCAAACTTCAGAACCACCAAATGTATAGACTTAAAACAGAGACAAGAAAAGTAGTCATAACATTCAATTCCCAAGGAGAAGAATTCCCCACAGAAAGAGACAGAGACATGAGGAACCCTTAAGAAACTGCTTGATCAGGTGATCCTGGGCCACAGTCCTGTCTTCCATAAGTTCCTGCTGGGCAAGGCAAGATGCAAGTCTCCTTTCCCGTTTGGAATTCAAAAGATGTGGAAGTAGAACCCTTGGCATCACTGTGGAGCTGTATGTAAACATCTTGGTCTCAGTGGATTTCTTTCTGAGGATGAACAAAATTTATACATTACATTTATTTATATTGTTTACTGGGAAACTCTGACTGGGAACTAAAATCTATTTTCAGCAGAGGCTTGAAGAAACAAGCTTCATGGTTACATGCACAAAGCTATTATGGCAATGTGCAAAATATGTACTAAAGCAAAATATTTATAAGGTTATAATGGATACATATCATGACTTAAGCAATGAATTAATTACATTGTGCAAAACGCATACATTAAAGTTAATCTTTCATAAAAATTAATACCAAGAGAGTTTTGGTGGTTGCACTGTTTAATATGCATACTTTTCAAGGAACTTTTTATACAAAGATAGCATTGAAATTAGGCATTCATGTAGTGAGGGGGTAATGACTACTGGGTTCCCAGGCTGGGCTGACATAAGTGCGAAAGAATCAAGAAAGATTGAGCGATATATCATTGTGTAGTGGAAAGGAGACCTTAGACAGGGATAGAGAAAACGTCAGTGAGAGACAAGAGAGAAATAAAAATGTTTGAATGACAAGTTAATGAAGAATATATAGCAGAAGAAATGCAGGGGCCTGGGGAAGCGAATGTGGTGGTCAGAGAGATATGTGTTTGGATAAGTAGTAGACAGGGACCTTGTGAAGGTCAGTGATATATTAAGGGAACATTTGCATGATAGTTTAGAAGTGAATCTCCATAGGTGGAACTGGAGGGAGAAGTTAATCAGTCAGGTTATAGCAGTAAAATTTCTATAGTTGGTGGTAGCAGTATGCTATTGTGAGGGGAGACGTGAAAGGAAGGGGAGGAGCTAATCAGGTGCTTCAGAGTAGTGACATTTTCATTTGCAAAAAGGATGGAATCTGGATACTGTTTAAAGGTTTTTGGTGCATTTAATTAGTGGAGGAAGGTTGTGAGGGAGATCCACTGTTCAGTGACTTGGTAAGCATGTAGTGAGCCCCCATGAGAGCTGTGTGAGGAAGTCACATTTGCTGGACATTTTTCAGATGAACAGAGTACAAGAAGGGATATACCAGTGCAGGACACTACTGAGGGAGGGTCAGGTTTGTAGTTTGTGGAGGAAAGTTGAGGTTTAGTCATTTTGGAGCTATACTGTGGTGCTCTGTTAGGAATTCTGGTAGCAAACTTTACAGGTCTGTTGTAGGATTGCACAAAGTTTGTGAAATATGTTGTCTATAGGTTTGTATAGATTGCTGAGATATATGCCAGGGTAGGGATAAGATAGGCAGTAGCAATGGCCTTCCATACCTGATCAGACAAAGATTTTTTGGATTGATAAGGCATACCTAATTTTTGGTTGGTCTAATAGGTTCATAGATTCACAAGTGACTACTATGGAAATTACCCTAAAGGGCCTTTTTAAGCCTAGCCAAGCCTCCCAATTATATTTGACAGGTTATGACACCACTCATTTTATAGGGGGTATAACTTGGGTATGAATGGTTCAACATTTACACGTTTCCTCTTTGTACTAGGAACATAGGTGGCTGACCAGGTGAAAATTTGAAATTTTTAATCCACTGACCCAAGCTGCATTTGAATAAGTGCAGGGAGGAACTCTACTTCACACGGATGAGAAGTCTGTTCCAGAGAAAGGATAGTCTCTGAAACACATGCTTACCTTCCAACATGGCTTATTTATGTTACAGACAAGTTTTTATTGCAGGTCACAAGATTGGGTGTTTATGCTGCTATTTGTTTTACAGCTGTGAACAGGTTCATAAGGGCTGGATCAGAGTCTATGTATGTCAGGCATAGATAGCCCCTCAGCAGTCTGCACAAGGATATGGCTTTGAGGCAGTCAGCATAGGACATGTTATCTACACCATGTATTCTATTTTGAGAGAAACCTCTGAGGATGGTCCAAATTTTTCATCTGCCTGGTCAGGCACATAATGAAGAGGGCATTGTATAGCCTTTTATAATTTCTCCAAGTCTTTTGGGTTACTCATACCATGACGGGAATGGACCCAAGTCAAAGTACAATTAAAGTTCATGAAATTAGTATTGTTGCAATCTTTGATGTCAGCCAAAAATGCTCTCTGCAGCACCTGCAATGTGCCCAGTAATGACCCTTTCTACAATTCGTACGGGGTTACATGTATTGGTAACATATCTAAATATGACTGAAGATTTTTTTATAAGACCCATTGCTCCTACTACTATTGGAACTGTCTGGGTATCTTTCTTCCATATAGCTCTCGTTTCTGCCTGAAAATCCTGATATTGTATGACTTTGTGTCTCTCTGTACGTAAGACACTGTAGTCACTGAGTGTGGCAATTTTAATGATCAATGCTACTTTTGCCTTCTTTTCATGGACCACCATATCTGGTTTTCTAGCATCTATCTTTTGAACTGTTGGTAATGGGTGATCCCATGTGATGTAGGTTTCATCATTTTCTATGACACTTTGTGGCTCATGCCGCCAGTGTTTTTCAGCCACTTTAATACAATAATGTCTGCACAATCCTCAGTGCAACAGTCTCATTATTATGCCTTTCAGTATATAGCCCTTCTGCCATTAGTATGTCACAACCAGCAATGAGGTGTGCAATTGTTTCCATTTCTGTTTTACAAAACCCACATTTGTCTGCTTCTTCCACATGCTCAATGGACTTTGTAAACCAGCGTATAAGTAGCCCACTATCTTGGGCTGCCAATATTAACCTTTCATGTCTTGTTTTAAATTCGCCTCTCCTTAACCATTCCTGCATTTGATCCTGATCAACATAAGGTTCTTCCAGAAGTTTTCTATACTTGCAAATATATTTATGCATTTTCCACATTTCTTGCCTTCTTATCTGGTCCTTCACCTTATATTTTTTCTTTTGTTCTTTGGCACATTCAGTTGCTACCTGATTTTTATATACTTCTGGTTTGATTTCCATTCCTGCTTGACACCGGTATGCTTCTGCTAGACTAATCAGAGAAGTCATTTTAGGTTTAATCTCCTCCTGTTTCAAAACTTTCAATACATTTGGGTCTTGTGAGGTCAACAGATATGTGTGCAGTCCCATGATTGCAGATCTATACATGTAATCAATTTCAAGGAGGCCCATCTCTCCTTCAGAACAGGGAATATATAATCTTGTTATGCACTGATTTTTATAAATCATCTGATGAGCATGAAGCATCCTTCTTGTTTTCCTGTCTAATCTACCCAACACCTTTTGGGGCCAGTCAATCACTCCAAAACTGTAAGTTAGGACAGGAAGAGCAAACTGGTTTATAGCTTGAATTTTATTCCTAGATGTCAATGTTGTTCTCAAGATTAATTTAATTCTTCTAAAGTATTCCTTACTAAGTTTTGTTCTCATTTGTTTATATTTTATTGTTGATCCTTCATCACTTCCCAAATATTTATACACTCCCTCTTGCTCAAGTTCTTTTACATCACATTCTTGTCCCAAACTGATGTTTTCTTGGTTTTTGCAGTTTTCCTGCTTTAAAGGTTGCTTTTGCACATTTACCAAGACCAAATGACATTCTTATATAATCTGAAAAAGTTTTGACAACTTGCAGTTGTGCTTTCAGTTCCTCATGTGATGAGCTATACAGTTTAAAATCATTGACAAAGAGAAGATGAGAAGTCTTTACACTTTGTTGTTTTCTATAAACCAGATTATAGCCATGGCCTAAACTGTTAAGTAGACAGCTTAATTGGTTAAGGGCAAGGCAGAACAGCAACAGTGACAGAGAGTCACCCTGGAATATCCCCCTTTGAATTTTTATCCCTCGAATAATAATTTGTCCTTTATCATGACTTAATTGCAAAGTGGTCTGCCACTGTCTCATGGTCACTATAATGTATTCTATCAGTGCAGGGTGGATCTTATACATTTTTACACACTCTTTTATCCATGAATGTCGGATACTATCATCTGCTTTTTTACAGTCAATCCAAGCCATACTTAGATTCTTCCCCTTTTTACAGTTCTCCACTATGACTTTCTTTAACAACAAATGATCCTTTGTTCCATATGACTTTCTTTTATTGCCCTTTTGTTCTACTGCCATAATTGAGTTTTCTTCTAAATGACTATAAACTGTTGGCATCAATTCCAGTGTATAGTTTATACATCGTCAGAAGGCAAGTTATTGGTCTATAGTTTTTAGGGTAGCTTGCAGGTTCACTCTTAAGTAGGAGCATTGTTTTTCCTGTTATCCAGGTTGGTATCTGTTCAGGGTGCACATATAAATAGTTCTTACTTATAGCTAAATCTTTGTGCAAAGATGTTAATACTTTTAAACCAGAAGCTAGGTACTGCATCTCAGCCTAGGGTTTTCCAATTAGAGGCTTTTCTTAATTTTATTTCAATTTCTCTAGCTGTTACTTCATCCCATTTCATATTCTGTACCTTTAAACTTCTTATTCTTCCTTTTACTTATTCTATCCATTTAGCATTTTGTTATGTTCCACAGGATCTTCATAAATACTTCTCCAAAATGTATGTATTTCTTCTTGTTTTGGTGGTCTTTCAATTCCTTTTACCTTGTTTCCCAATTCTCTGTAAAGCTTTTTTTGGTCATCAATAAATTGCTTATTTTGTACTTTTCCTTTATATTTATCTGTGTATCTTCTAAGATTTTCTGCCTGTGCTGAGATTTTTAGCTTGTTTTTTGAACAGTGTATGATAATTCCTGGTCTGTTCTAATACACATTGCTTTTATTACATCTATATATCTTAGTATTTTTGTTGATCTGTTCCCTCTTCTTTATTCTTCTAACAGTGACACTTCTTGTCTGAATTGCTTTATAGTTTTCTCTATTCAATACTTCCATGATGGTATTAGATTTCTCCCCTTTTTTTTCTTCACTACCCTGTATTCTTGTGCTAGAACTTTATCAGTTATTAATTTAGCTGCACAATAACATATCCTATTTACATCTGTTATATTACATGGATCTCTATTGACACTCCTAATTACTGTGTTCATTTGTTTTACAAACTTCTGACTTTTTGGGTTTTATTGACATTCTGCAGTCTATTTCTTTCATTGGTCTTTATATGACTATCTCTATTAAATCAAGCAACTCTTCACTTAGCTCGTTTTCTTCTAAACTGAGGGCACATTTTTTGTTTTCCATTTCTTGTCGGCATTCTATAGAAAGTACTATAGCATTTTCCTGTAGTACATTCTCTTCAATTTCATCCTGTGCCATCCGTTGCTCTGTCATATGGGAACTCCACCGGCGTATCACTCTTCAACATTGACTGCGTCAGAGTTTCCACAGTTTCCTGTTCCTTCCCTTGCTGTCCAACTTCAAGTGAATATTTACAGGGTTTCCTGTGGAAGGCATCAAAATATCTTCATATGGCACCTGACAGATTGCTTCCTGTTCCACTGGTTTCCCCTTAATTTGGATATCCATTGCTCTATTCTGTTTTGGTGCTTTCTGAATTAGATTTTCTACACTGAATGCCTTACTTAGCAGATACTCCATAACATCAGTTTCTGTTTCTTTAACTTCTCCATTACTAATCTCCTTTTCTACATTTCTTCTTTGTCTACTTATTTTTTGTATTGTAAAGTTTACCATATCTGGATTCCTTTGCCTGTATTTCTCTTCAAATATCTTTGGTGCTGCTTTTTTTGTATTGGTTCGTTTCGCTTTTTCCTTTGCATAAATATTACACCATATTAAATCTCTTTTTCTTTCCCATGTCCATATTTCTTCTTCAGATGTCTCCGGATCTTCTTGCTTCTCCTTGCTTTCTGGACTCGCTCCATCTTGCTGTGATGTAACCTGTGTTAAACCTTCTACACCAAATCCTTCACTTTGTAGGAACGCCATAACTTCAACTTCTATTTTTTTTTAACTTCTACTTTACTAATTTTCTTTTCTACATTTCCTCTTTGTGATATTTTTTTATTGTGAAGTTTTCCATATCTGGATGCCTTTGCCTGCATTTCTCTTAAAATATCTTTGGGGCTGCCTTCCTTATACTGATTAATTTGCCTTTCTCCTTTGCATAAATATTGCACCATATCAAATCTCTCTTTCTTTGCCATGTCCATATTTCTTTTTTATACTTTTCAAAAATCTCTAGGTTTTGTTGTTTATATTTTCGCACTTCCTCATATGCTTTTTTTTTCAAACAGATCAAAGTTTCTTGATCTATATACTGTTTTTTCACAAATCTGTTTTATTAATGAATACAAATTTTTATTTGAAGCTTCTGACAGTTTTTCTTGAGGAAGTATTTTTCTTTCCTCCAGTTTAATTGTTTTGTATATCTTATGTCTGGAAATGTTGGGCTTTTTGCATAATAGTAACACTATATAATTTCTTTCTTATCCTCAATAATCCACTTTATCGTCTTTAGGGCTTTTCTTTGGCCTATCAGTTTTTGTGATTTTTGTGGATGACTACTTCCTTCTACAATGGAGATGAGTACAATGGGGCCATTGTACTTTATTACTGGTCTGATGAGAGTTGAGTACAATGGAACAATTGTGTTCATCAACAGTATTTCCAAGTAGTTTAAGTGTAAACTAGTTGAATTAATGTACCAACAAACAACTGAAGGGAAAGTGAGTTTAGTAGTGCTGATGTTATCTCAGGTGTGAAAAGCATACGTTTTGTTTTTGGGGGAATAGGACTACCTGATTCCACAAGCCAGGATTGATGAGTGACTTTCTGAAGTTCTGAGACAGAGTGAGCTGAAAAGATGATGGTGGAGTCATCTGTGTTCTGGATCAGAGTGGAGTTCGTTAGTGCATTGGGCAGACTGTTGATGAATATACTGAAGAGAAGTCATCCAAGGACAGATCTTTGAAGGATACCAACTGAGATGCAGAGGAATGTGGAGAAGGCATGTAGCTATTTTACAATAGGAATTCCGTGATGATGGTAAATGCTAGGTGGAGTTACGAGGAAATGATAGGTTAGTGGCAGAAAATAGGAGGTTAAGGATACAACAAGAATTTTGTTTAGTGGAGTTGTAACTGGTAGGTTTTATCTAGTTTTGAGGTATAGATATTCAGAAAGAAAATGCAAAAAAAAAAACAAGTACTAAGTTGTTCCAGAATGCAATAATAAACATGTTCAGTCAAAAACTTATACAACAATGCAGTTTATCTTACTCTAGGGTGCGGCAGCTGGAGGGAGTTCGATTCATTTTGGTCAGGGAATGGAAAAGTGATTTTAAAAATGGAGCCAACACAGCTCTATTAGCTGAAGACCAACAGAGCTGAGGGGAGGGTTAACCCGGTAATACAATGGAAACTACAGTTGTGTACACTTACCATAAATGTAGATGTTCGAGTGTATTCACTGTTGCAGTCATTACATTTGGGTAATCTGCTTGCAGGTTGACCTCAGTTGGCCTGATTAACAAAGTCTTAGGTCCTGCGTCGGTTGCTGTCCCTTCTTCCATGACGTCAGGTCGTCAGGGGTATAAATCATGCAGCCGACACCATTACATCAGTTTTTCTTGCCACAGATGTCAGGTGCCCCCCTAATGGGGAGCAAATAAACATAAAACACAAAGGTATACCTCCAACAAAAAGCAAATATACCAAAAAGGCTTTTAAGCATAGTAAAGGAAAGTAGAGGTATAGTCAGAAGAAGTTAGGGGGCTGGAGGGTGGGTAACCAGGATTGAATTAGTGAATACACTCGAACATCTACATTTATGGTAAGTATACACAACTGTACTATGTTCTTCGTGTTTCACTGTTGCAGTCATTATATTTGGGTAGATTCCCAAAGCTATGGTTGGGAGGAGGAGTTTATATAGCATTAGGGCCAGCTACAAGTCCCTGCAAGACAGCAGTGGCAAAGCCAGCTCTGGATTTAGAGAAAATTGGCAAATGATAATGCTTGGTGAAAGTATGTACAGAACTCCAGGTAGCAGCTTCTAGGAAGTCCCTGGTAGGAACACCTCTGAGAAAGGCTGCAGAAGTAGATGCAGCCCTGGTGGAGTGAGATCTGATCCCTGGGGAATAGGTTTTCCATGGTGCTTCTAGCAGAAATGAATGCAATGGCTTATCCATTTAGAAATGGTTTGTTTTGAAATAGCTTTCCCCTCTGCCTCTGCAGCAAATGCTACCAGCAGTTGTTCAGATTTTCTTCGAGGTTTAGTTCTGTCCAAGTAGAATCTAAGTTGTCGGTGAACATCCAAGGAATGCAGAATTCATTCCCCTTTGTTCTGTGGATTGGGAAAGAAGGTTGGCAAATGAATGGACTGATTAAGAGCTACACTGGATACCACCTTGGGCATGAAGGATGGATTAGTCCCGAGTGACACCCTGTCTGTATGAAAGATGATGAAAGGCTCCACTGCCATAAGGGCCTGCAATTCAGATATCCTTCTAGCTGAAGTGATTGCTAAAAGGAAAGCTGTTTTCCAGGAAAGAAAGTTTAAGTCTGCAGTAGCAGCTGGCTCAAAAGGAGGTAGAGTGAGTTTCTCCACTACAAAGTTAAGGTCCCAGGCAGGGGTTGGAGCTCTCCTGGGCGGTCTCAAATTTTTGGCCCCTCTGAGGTATTGCTTGAGCAAGAGGATGACAGAAGAGGGGAGGTTCTATGTTATAATGTGCTGAAATGTCTGAGGTGTGGATTTTAATGGAGGAAAAAGACAGGCCCTTGTGAAGCATCTCAGTTATGTATTGCAAAATCTGAGGTGAATGGGGCGCTGCTGTGCTCAACCCTTGAGACTGGTTCTAGGCACAGAATCTTTTCCATTTTACAGCATAAGATTTTCTAGTACTAGGCCTCCTTACCTTAAGATGACATCCATTACAGGTTTGCTGAGGAATGATAAGGGTGTGTTTAAGTAATGAGCCAGGCTGCAAGGTTCAATGTTGGAAGCTGAGGGTGCAGAATCTGGTTCTCCTGCTGAGACAGCAGGGAAGGGGGTCTGAGGCAGGTGCCATGGAGATAACTGTGATACATTGTGCAGGAGGGGGTACCAGTGTTGACGTGGCCAGTCTGGAGCAATCAAAATCATTCTTGGTTTGTCCTGTTTGACTTTTAGTAGAACTTTGGAGAGCAGAGTCAGTGGAGGGAAGGTGTAGACTGATAGGTTTTTCCAGCTGAAGGACACAGCATCCACTTTCCAGGCTTGGTTGTGGGGAGTCCTTGTGCAAAACTTGTCCAACTGGTAGTTCTGGGGGGAGGCAAATAGGTCTATGTCTGGGCTCCCCCATTTGCTTGTCAACATGTTGAAAATCCTTGGTTCCTGTTTCCACTCGTGTGGATCCATGAGGTTTCTGCTTAGTCCATCTGCCAGTATATTTAATTTTCCTGGCAGGAATTGAGCTTGTATTTGCACTTGGTAGCTCAAGGCTGTGTTCCACAATGCCATGGCTAGTCTGCAGAGGGGGTAGAAATGTGTACCCCCCTGCTTGTTTATGAACCACATAACCGTGGTATTGTCCGTCTTTACCATTAGTTGTCCTGGAAGAATGTAGTCCTTGAAGGCCGTCAGAGCATTCTGTACAGCTAACATTTCTTGTTGATTGAAATGTAGGTGCATTTGACTTGGGTTCCATTTGCCCTGAATGCACTTCCCTGTCAGGTGAGCCCCCCATGCATAGTCTGATGCATCTGTTGTTAGGGTTTGGGTGGCAGGGGGTAGTGTGAATGGTAGTCCCTTGTTTTGGTGGCAGGCCTCTGCCCACCAGAGAAACTGTAGGCAAGGTATGATAGGAATCATTGTTTCTAGGCTGTGAGAATGTTGACTCCATAGGCTTTTTAGATACCACTGTAGTTTCCTCATATGCAGTCTTGCATATGGAATTAGAAGAATGCAGGAGGCCATGAACCCCAAGGCTTGCAGTATTTGTCTTGCAGATAGCAGGGTTTTTGTGGCCACTTGTTTGAAATAGGTTATCAAATTAATTTGCTTTTCTGGGGTGAGGCAAGCCATTTGGGAAGTTGTATTCAAGCTTGCTCCCAGGAATGTAATTTGTTGACAGGGAACCAGTTGTGATTTCTTTTCATTTATGGTGTACCCCAGACAAGTTAGAACCCTTTTTACAAACACCAGATGATTCAAACGTATGCTCTGGCTTTCTGCCTGAATTAGACAATCGGCCAGGTATGGGTATATTTGAATACTTCTTTGCCTGCAAAATGCAATAACTGGAGCTAGGCACTTTGTGAATACCCTTGGCGCAGTAGACAAACCAAAGGGCAGTGCAGAGAACTGATAATGCGTGTAGCCTGCTTTGAAGCACAGGTATCTTCTGCAAGATTCCCTGATTGGGATGTGCAGGTATGCTTCTTTTAAATCTAGTGTTGCCAACCAGGCATCTTTGCCTAGCATAGGAAGTAACTGCTGAAGAGTCAGCATCTTGAATTTTGGAATCTCCAGAAAGGTGTTTAGTCTAGACAGGTCCAGGATTGGACGCCATGATTTGTCTTTTCTGTGTACCAGGAAAAGTCTGGAGTAGAAACCTTGTCCCTTTTCCTCTTCTGGTACCAGTTGAATAGCCCCCATGCTTAGGAGAGAAAGTACTTGTTTTTGAACCTCTGCTCATTGATTTGGGTGCAGGTCAGGCCATCCATTTGGTATTGGCAACATGTGGAAATGAAAACTGTATCCCTGGGAAACCATATTTAAAACCCATTTGTCCTGGGTTATGAGTTCCCAGTTCTTTGCATGAAGAGCAATATTCCCCCCCAAAGGGGCGTTCAGTAGATAAGTGCATTGAGACTGTTTACCATAGAAGGGTGTCTTGTTTTTTGTCTTTGCTGTGTCTGGGTTTGGCTTGTGAAGACCTGGAAGGGACTGGAAAGGACCAGTTCTTAGTAGGCCAGTGCCTACTAAATCTAGGAGGTTGCACTTGTACAAAATCTTTAACAGTTTGCATAGATTTAGCTTTATCTTCCATCTTTTTAAGAACTTCTTCAGCCTTGTTGCCAAACAGGCAGTCCTGATTTAAAGGAGCATCCAACAATTTAGCTTTAATATGATCAGGCAAAGATTGCTCCTTAACCCAAACATACCTTCTAAGCACAGACCCAGTAACAGCAGCCCTGCAAGAGGCTTCTAAAGAATCAATACCACATTGCAAAGTATGTTTTCCAACTTGTTCAGCAGAATGCATTAAATCCTGTAAATCTTTATTTTCCACACAGTCAAGAATCAACAACATTTTCTGTTTAAGCAGTCCACTAACATGTTGCTGATATTTTAACATATGAAATTGGCAGTTTAAAGCTCTGATTGCTAAGGTTGCTGAAGTATAAACCTTTTTACCCCATCTATCCAGCACTCTGGAGTCTCTATCAGAAGGGGTAGGATTTTTAGCAGTAGAAGCCTTAATGCCCTTGGGCCCCTGGGAAATAGTCTCTGGATCTGCAATAGGATTTTTGAAAAGGAACTTGTGGGACTCAGTAACCCTGTAGTATCTGTCAGGTTTACTAGGAACAGGAGGCAGGGAATCAGGGGCCAAACTGGATTCCGAGAAAACATCATCAACAATTTCTAGTACAGGAGGAATAGCCAAAGGCCTATGCTGAGGTAGAAGAAGGAAATCCCTAAGCCTCTTCTTTGAATCAGAAAAATCCTGGCTTTCCAGTGAAAATGCTCCCTTAACGTATGTAAGATTTCCCCAAAAGAAAAATCCTCAGGAGGAGAAGCAGAAGGAATAGAATCCTCTGCATCAGAATCCTCATAAGTAGGTAAGGACAAATCCAGGTCATCAGAACAGTCAGAATAAGCAGAATCCTGATCGGAAGATTCATAATCAAGTTCAGCCCTAGGCCCCTTGGGGGGGGGTGACTACCACTGATTAGAGTTATAAGATCTTCAGCCATTTTTATCATTTGTTTTTTTAGGCATAGGGGCCTGAGCATGTGGCCTGGGTGTTGTTTTTTTTTAGACATGGATCGAGATTTAGGCCTTAGTAATGAAGGAGGTGTTGATTTGATATGCAAGTCTGTAGGCCTGAATACACCCTCAGAAGCTGGTTCTTGCACAGCAACTCTGGACCCATCCAAGGTAGAGACATCCGCAGGTTCCATAGTAGAAGTATCTCGCGGCATACCAGACTCTGAATGGGTCTCAGTAGAGGCCTGTGAATCAGAACTAGCGGGCATCAGGGGCTGCAAAAGCACCTCACTGAGTACCGGCGAAATGGCGACTGACTTAGGAGAAGTGTCGTCGGCAGTTTTGGACCTCAGCGGCCTGTCTCTGTCTTTATCTTTGCATTTTTTTTGGAATCCTGATAGTCGGATGGCTAACCGACATTTCTGGATAATTAAACCAAGAACCGAAATATTTAGAGGCAAAAATATACCAACGATGGATAGTGAGCTGATTAAATAAAGCACAAAACCGACAGCAAGGTACATCATGGTCAGGGCCTAGGCAAGGAATACAGTACAAATGAAAATCTTTATGAGGTATTTGCTTTCCACAAGTAATGCAATTATTAACTTTTACTGACATCGGTAAGGAGCAAGAAAAAGTTTCCCCAACGGGGTACTTTGCTTTAAGTTGAAGACTTTGGTTCTGAAACTGAAAAACAAAAATTTCAGGAGTCGGCCGACTGGCACTTGTGAACTGCTTCTGCTTCGGGCACCGCACGGCAAGAAAGACTAATGTAATGGCATCGGCTGCATGTTTTATACCCCTGACGACCTGACGTCATGGAAGAAGTGACAGCAACTGACGCAGGACCCAAGACTTTGTTAATCAGGCTGACTGAGGGCAACCTGCAAGCAGACTACCCAAATGTAATGACTGCAACAGTGAAGCACAAAGAACATCATAGTTGTTTTTGATGGAAAAGCATTTGAGGGGGGAGCAATCTATGAGGTAAAATGGGCAGAGGCAGAAATCAAAATCATTGTCACCCTGACTGCTTGAGGTGAGTCACAGCTATTAATCTTATTTTTATGGGAGCAAGATTTGCTTAGGTCTGCCAAGTCTGCCAAAATGCTGCTGTTCCAGCAATATTTTTCCATAGTTGGAGGCTGGTCGTTGCTTCAGTATTGTTGTTTTGCAGGTTGGAAAAGTCACAGCAGAAGACTGTGGCTGAGGGGATGGCTTTCACCAGAGAATTTTGCTCTGTTAAAGTAGAATTTGCTCAAGTGTTAAATTAGATTCAAAAAAGAAATGTAAAGGTTTGTGGATTGGGGGTTACAGGAAGGCCCTCCAGCAGTTTCAGCTGTACAGCACAGTCTACTCTAATGTAACAATGGTGGAAAAAAAGGAAAAAACCTGTAAGACATAAGTCACCTGTGACATATCACAATGGCATTCTTAGGTTGGACAAACACAGCGACACACCCATCCACAACAAACAGCCTTGAAATATCATCAGGACGAGGCTCAACAGTCACAGCCAGAGGAGGTAACACTGATTGATGCTCTGAGGGTTATTCTCAGTCTGTAATGATGGTTTCTTTTTCCATGAGAGACTGGTCTGGAAGACATCTCAAGGTCAGAAAATGCTCCTAGTGGCCCCTCTACAGTGGTAAGTAACTGCTCCCTTCTCGGGAGATCCTCAGCCAGACCCTGAAAGGTCTGCCAAAAGATGACATCCTCCTGAAAGGGTTCATTCAAGCTGTCCCTCTCCATGCTGATCCTTAAAAGATGAGATTCTCATCCTAGTCATACTGTGTAGGTATGCACCCAAGACTGCAGCCTTAGGATTAACATCAACACAGTCAAAATTAAAGTAGACCACAAGGAAGCTCATTGCAGAAGTCATGGTCAAGGTCTTATTCACTTTGGACATCACCTCTAGGGTCAAGGATGCACAAAAGAAAGATGTGGAATATAGACAGGTGAGGCAAGACCAAGGAATGTAAGCCCCACTGTGGCAGAAGACAACACTCTCTTGCCCAACTTGTTCAAGGCTGTACACTCACCAAGTGGTAAGACCGTAGAATGTTGTGGTCACTGGGATCTATGCTGTACAGAAGAAATCACATAGGAGTACAATCCAAAATATTTAGAAAGGATCGCTCACTTGGACTTGTTGAGGACATCCACCAGTTGGGAGCTGTGCTTCCAGACTGCATAGATGGCATCTTTGAAACTGGACTCCTGGTTGGTGGGGGTGAGGAGGATGATCGAAAGCTTTTCCTCCTTTGACAAATACTCATTAAGCTATTTATGTGGAAGCAGAAAGGAGGCCATGCATATACTCCAGGAGAATAATTTATGTATATTCAACTATGAGTTCAAGTTGAGACAATAATGTGCTGAATGCATGCATTTCAAAATGAACAAGCATCTGCCAACTGCAAATGTTGACTTGCATTGGTGGTGGACTGCTGCAATATGACAGGACTGAGCTACACAGAAGGAATCATGAGTCAGCAGACAGTGTGTGTAAGCAGTTGTCTGCAGTGTACCATGGGCTGCAGCAGCCTATCAACTATATGGAGAAATTGGCCAACTAGAATTTCCACTTCTTACATCACACAGGTAGGAAAGGAAGTCTTTCTAAAATATATACTGTACTTCTAAGCAAGCAAGACTGCAAATAATACCCAGCATGCAAACATCTGTGTTACTTGCATCTTCTGACAAATTCCTCTTACAAATTACAAACCCTAACAACTTTTCTGGCGATTTTTTTTTACTCCAATCACATTGCCAGAACATGGAACTCAATCCCCTAGAACACACCAAATCACCTACAGTTCAAATTTCTCCTCAGATCTTACCTATCTAATTCTTTGCCCTGCTCCTGCCTTACACCTAGCTGATCCCCACTTCTTACTGCCATCTTTATAGGCTTTCCTTCACTACACCACACTCCTGATCTTTACTTACTCAACCTGATAGGAGTCTCTCATACCCATCTATCTATTTTCCCCTCCTACACTCTCTCTCTAGATCCAGTCTATTCCTCTGTGCCTCATCCTTCTTCTCTTTCTTTCTGAACTTCTCTACTATATCCTGCTCTAAGTTCACTTCTCTTAGTTTAATTATGCCTTTCAAAATAAAGTAAAATAACTACTTCCCTCCATCCTTCTCTTGTATAGTTATCTGTTCTATCTTTTCTTGAATATCTCTATTTATATCTTGCTGTTCCTTGTAGCTTATGTACTGTATAATTTTTGATTATGTTTGGGGCTTTCCCCCCGGACCTCCTCTGAAAAGGGCTTGTGCCCAGTTGGACTAAACTTGGGCAGATTCAAAATATTCCTTCAAACAGTACATAACTATGTTAGCAGTCTATGTGACACCACTCTTCAGGAATTAAATTCAAATTCAGATCGTAGATTTTATTAATGGCTTCTTTCTCAGCATAAAATGTTACAGTTTTTGTTTTTTGTCTTATGTTGATGTTTTGCAATTAAAAAAAACATCAGATCTTGGTTAGGGAAATGAATAAATTGATTATATGTGGGTGGTTGTCTTGCCATGACCCCAGCATAAGTGAATTTAGTTATTACTGTCTTTTACTGGTCCTTGCATCTGACCTGTTAAATCACAGAAACATCAGGCTGGTAATCCTGCATAAAGTATAAATACAAAAACAATGGTTACAGCACACCTGAACCAGGTTGAAGAATCTACTGCTAATAACCATAGGCCTTTAAGTGCACATACAAAATATGTGCCCTTGTTAAGTAGAAAACAATTACTATTGCTAGAAATTGAAGTGCACAGTCAGATTAAAACAAGGATTTAATGTCTGGCAGCCCACCTCAGATTTCAGAATAGTTATCTACAAAGTGAATGTCCAGTGTTTTTTCTTAAAAGAATCCACAGCAAAGGTCATATAGCTCTATGAGTAACTGATTCCAGCTATCCACCACCCTCTCTGAAAACCAGGTCATGGATCTATTGATCTTGTACAAAGTAAGTCTTAATTTCAAGGGCTCACTATTCTGGATATTTAGCCCATAATAATCAAACAGAAACTAATTAGAGGAGACTTTAAAAACAGTAATAACATCTCCTCTTAACCTCCTATATTTCAGGGAAAATAAACTCAAACTAGAAAGCCAGCTCCTCCGTTGTCTTTCAGCCTTTTGGTGAAGACAGATTTATATCTTTTCCATCAAGGCTGAAAAGCATTTGATGTAAGGAAGGGGCAAAAGGATGCTGCAGTATTCCACTTTCAATTGCACATACCTGCTGTAAACCCTGACAATAATTTCTGTGTTTCTTAATTAAAGAATCTAATTAAGAAGCTAACAGCTGCAGCATACAAGACAGATAATGTTAATATGAGAAATGAATGACAACCTATGGTCCACAATAATACTTTGGTCCTTAAACTCCTTTTATTTCCCCAGTTCACTATTCTGGGTATTATGTGGTGTTTAAGTTTGCCTTCCCATACTTCTGCTTAAATCTGCTTTTATTCAGGTGTAGGTTACTACATAAAGACCAAGATCTGAATCTATCAATCCACTCCTCAAAATATACTGCATTGCTGTCATTAGAAATGATGCAGTCCACTTTTATACCATCAACACAGGTTGCATAAAAGATGTAATCATCATTTATTAAGCAGCCATACATATAAATGTTAAATAAAGAGGGTGACAGGACAGATCTCGGAGGAAAACCAAAGTTATGTACTCCCCATAACGACTGATCTGTGTTGTCAATTTTCATTCTTTCTCAACTGATGCGTCTCAGATCTGACCTCGGATCCAGCTTGGCCACTTTCACTAGATTCTTGTATCCAACTCTTGAGCGCTTCCATTACCCATAATGCCATACTAGCCAAACATACTTCAAATAGAGTTTGCTGCCCCCAGAAAAAAGAAGTTAAGTACTCACCGTAACGTTCCATCTGTGTTGTCGATCTTTGTTCATTCTTGATGAATGGGTCTTGGTTCCAATCCTTGGAACCAGCTTGGCCATTATACAGCTCACACCATCCAAAAAACTCTTGGTAAGACTCTATCCATAATGCCCCTCTCTTCATTACCTCAGATTGAGTTTGCAGACCATACCAAGAGTGTACACAGAAACTGTAAGCAGAAGCAATGTCCAAGGTAAAACCCTGAAGAAACCCAGGAAAAGGGTTCGATCCCCCATGAAATCTACAGCAGGGGGATGGTGGGTGGGATGTCAAGAATGAATGAAGAACAACAACACAGATGGAACATTATGGTGAGCACATACCTTCTTTATCTGATGTTGTCAATCTTCATTCATTCTTGTGAACAGGGCAGAGTCCCCAGCTACTTCAGTTGTTGGGTGGCCTTATGGAAGGATATTCCTGAGAACAACAGAGCCAAAGGATGCTCTTCCACTGGAGACCATATCCAATTTGTAATGAGTGACAAAGCTATGAGGCATAGACCAAGTTGCAGCTGCGCATATTTCATCCCTAGAAGCTTATGAATGAAAACCAGCTGATGTGGCAATTGATCTGGTAGAATGCGTTTTAACAGGTGCAGGTAACTTTTGGTTATTATGTTCATAAATGAAAGTGACACAATATCTCAGCCATTTCAATAAGGTCACTTTTGCTACAGCTTTTCCCACCGTTGGGCCAGAAAATGAAATAAACAACTGATCTGATTTTCTGGACTCTTTAGTTCTTTAGTCCTACTAAGGTAAAAATGTAGTTGCTTATGTACGCCCAGTAAGTGTAAGCAACATACACCTTTGTTGAAAACTTGGGGAAGAAAACTGATAACTCAATAGTTTGATTAATATGGGATTCAGAGACTACCTTAGGAAGAAAGGAAGGGTCAATCCTCAACATCATCCTGTCGTTATGAAAAATTACATACAGGGGTTTCTCACATAATGCCTAGATCTAAGAGACTCTTCTGGCGGAAGTGATAGCACCTAGAAAAAGAGTTTTCAAGGAATTTAAGATGGCAAGTAGCTGCTGGTTCAAAGTGAGACAGTACTTAAGATTATAAAACCAATGTTAGATCCCATGGAGCTACGGGATCTTTGAATGGAAGTTTGTTAGACATACAGCACCTTTGAGAAATACCTTGCACAGGTGATGGAAACTTAAAAAATGGTCGTCGTAGCCATTGTGAAGATTGGAAATGGCTGCTAACTGGACTCTAATGGTGGAAGCAGAGGCTCCTTAGTCAAACAGGGGGGCTAAAAATTGCAAAACTTTTTCAACATGTGCTGAAAAGGGATCAAATTGTTTTCAGAAGTCCAAATTGAAAATCTATTCCATTTACTGAAATAGAGTCTCCTGGTGGAAGGCCTATGGGAAGCCAGAAGAATCTTTTGTACTGGGGAAGTTATATTGTTCTGCCTGATGATTAACAGAATTGGAGGAACCAAGATGTGAGCTTGAGAGTGCGTAGATCGGGATGCACCAACCCCTGCAGGTGAGACAGCAGGGTCCAGAACTCACGGATGGTGAATCAAGTGAGGCCATAGAAAGGGGAACCAAATATGCCTGCGTGAGAAGCAAGCAATGAGAATCACTTTGCTTCGCAACCTTTGGGCTTTCTTTAGAAAGAAGGGTATGAGGGGAAAGGGAGGAACGGCATAAAGAAGACTTGAGGGCCAAATGAGAAGGAGAGTGTCTCTCGGGGACTGCCCCTAAGGGGGAATTATGGAAAAGTAGCTGCTGCACTTAATTACTGGGGAGGCAAAGAGATTGCATCAAGGCTGGCCCCATCGGCGAAAGATTTCCTTTGCCACGTTGGGATGGAGACACCACTTGTGAGGCAGTCGAATGTGTCTGCTCAATTTATCTGCTATCACGTTGGAACTCCCTGGGATATGCATTGCCACGAAAAGGTGGTTGGAAGATATCACCCACTGCCACACTCTGAGAGCTTCCTGGCACAGGGGGTGGGATTTGGTTCCACCCTTTTTGTTGCTGTACCATACTACTGACATGTTGTCTGACTGGATCACAACTGTTCCCAGAGGAAGAGCAGATTGAAAGGTTTGCAACACTAGGAGCACTGCTGTCATTTCCAGGACAGTGATGTGCAAGTTGGTCTGTTGTGGAGGCCAAGTGCCTTGAAATGTTCTTCCCAGATAATGTCCCCCCCACCCCATCTGGGAGGCATCTATGATCACTATGGTCTTGGCTTGTGGGAGAATAAAGGGACAACCCATTAGGATTTCTTCTGACTACATCCACCATGATCGATCCTTTTTGCAACATTGTATTACTAAGATTGGGTTAGTCATCGGATAAGATAGAATAGACCATTGGGAAGCCAGAAGCCACTGAAGGATCTTGATGTGAAATCTCGATAAGGGAACCAAGGTGATGGCAGCCCCCATCGATCCTAGGCCTTGAAGGACAAATAGAGAGGGCACTTTGTTTTTCACTAAAACAAGCTGTAGTTGAGATCTTATCTTTTGGAGCTCGTGAAAGGGTAAAGATGCTATACACAAAACTGTGGTGAGGTGAGCTTCAATGAATTCTAGGTCCTGAGTGGGAGACAGCTGTGACTTTTTTTTGATGACTGTTATGCCCAGGGCACGGAACAAGTGGATGGTGAAGTCTGTGGCTTGAAGCAGTACATGCCTGGTGGGGGCAGTGAGGAGTCAGTCATCTAGAAAAGGAAACAAATGGAATCCATGTAATCTCATGTGAGCCGTGACTGCTGCCATGCATTTGGTGAACACTCTGGGGGCTGTGGTGAGGCCAAAGAGCAGTGCTCTGAACTGATAATGACTGACCGCTAGCCAAAAGTGGAGATACCTTCTTGAGTGTTTGTCCATCTTTATGTGGTAATATGAGTCTTGACAGTCTATACAGCACATCCAATCGTCTTCCCCTAGAAAGGGGAGAATAGACTGAATTGTGACCATACAGAATTTTGTCTGCTGAACAAACTTGTTCAGAAGGCTGAAGTTCAATATCGGCCTCCAGTCCCTGTCTTCTTTGGCACTAAAAAGAACCTGGAGTAAAAAACGGATCCTATCTGGTCTGGTGGGACTTCTTGGATGTCTCTTTTTCTTAGCAGCTTTTGAACCTCTATGGCTGCTTGATCCCTCTGACTGGGTGGTACATTGGTGATTTTTCTCAGTGATCTCGGGAAAAGGGTGAAAGGGATATGATAGAATCTGGTAATGATTCTCTGTACCCAAGTACTGAAGGATATTTGTTGCCAGGCTGTTGAGTGCAGTGACAGTCTTCCCTGACTGCTTCCAAAGGTAAGCAATCGGGCCTCCTTTCAGGAGCACTGGTAGGGTTGTCCAGAAACTTGTATAATCCTGACTGGAGTGTGTAAGACCTTTTGAATAACAGATCACTGAACTGACAGGATCCACTATAGAATCTGCATATCACATCTGGCCAATGAAACTAGAGTTATCACTGCTGCCATGGACCCTAAGGCTTGCAAGACTAATACTGCTGGAGGAGAGGAATGTGCAATCACTTCCTTTACCTGGGATCTGAGAGTCTTCTTTGGCACTAAAAAGAACCTGGAGTAAAATCCAGATCCTGTCTGGTCTGGTGGGAATTCCTGGATGACTTTTTTTCCTTGCAGCTTTTGAACCTCTATGGCTGCGTGATCCCTCCGATTGGTGGAACATCGGGAATTTTTCTTAGTGATCTCGGGAAAAGGGTGAGAGCAACAGCTGACGCATCTTGCTGACAGAGCAGCAAACGAGATCTGGTGTAATGAAGAGAGGGGCATTATGGGTAGAGTCTTAGCTCGAGAGTTTTTAGGCTGGCGCAAGCTGTATAACAGCCAAACCAGTTCTGAGGAATTAACGAAGACTGACAGCATGACATCAATAGTTTATTCTATACAAAATCAATTGAGAAGAAATAGCATTGATAAAATTTGAGCTCAAAGATGAATGATGGATTCCCAAGAAAAATCCCTTAGGTGTCCTCCAGGAAGAAAGGGAACAGGGTTACGAGGGTGGGAAGTTGAGGAAGAATGAAAATGGACAGCACAGATCCATCTCTATGGTGAATACATAACTTTTGTATCTGATGTCATTTTCATTTGTTCTTCAACTGATGGGATACAGTCCTCAGCTAGATGAACCTTGGGTGGTCCTCATGGAAGGACATTTTGGAGTACTGCGTAACCAAAGGCAGCTCTGTTCCTAAAAATCAAATCCAATTTGTAATAAGCAATACAGGTATGAGCATTTGACCAAGAGGCAGCTGAAGTGGTTGCCATAGAACTTGCTGAATGTGCTCTTGGCAGCTTAGGCAAAGACAACACTCTCTGTTTATAGACAAAGGATATGCAATCATTCAACCCTTTGGCTAATGTTACTTTTGGAAACTGCCATAATCTGTTATGAGAAAATGGATACAAACAATTGGTCAGATTTTCTGAAATCTTCGGTTCAATGAAGATAAAAATGAAGTTGCCTATATGTTTCCAAAAGATGCAGTATATACTCATCTTTATTGGAAACGTCTGGGAAGAAAACGGGAAGGCTAATGATCTTAATAATGTTAGACTCAGAATCCATATTAGGTAAAAAGGATGGGTTAGTATGTACAGACACCAAACTTTTTGAAAGATAAAGCAAGGAGGCTCGGGCGAAAGGACCTGGGGATCAGATACTTGTCTAGCTGATGTAATGGAAACTAGGAAAAAGGTCTTCCAGTACAAAACATTTAGGTCTGATTTGGCAGAAGGTTCAAATAGACTTCGGGTTAAACTTTGAAGTAAGACAGATAAGTCCCAAGGAGGTGTAGGGTCCTTGACTGGGGCCCTAAGTAAGAAAGTGCCTTTCAGAAAGGTTTTGCACAACTTAGAAAAAGCCAAAGAAGCATGATTCTCCAGAACGAAAATTAGAAATGGTGGCCAACTGGACTTTGAAAGCAGAAAAGCTAACCCCCTCTTTGTAGCGGGATGCTACAAAATCTAGGACTGTGGAGACTGGAGCAGAAAACGGGCCTAAACAGAAAATCTCTTCCATTTAAGTCTGTAAACCTACCTAGTAGAGGCCTTTTAAGAGGACAAGAGGACATGTTGGATCAGGGAGAGAAGGCTGGGCTGTCTAGCAATCAATGGAACTGGAGAAATCATGTGGTTAACTTGAGTCCTATTATGTCCAGATGAGCTACCACCACTGGATGAAACAGGAGGTCTTGAGTGGGGTCCAGTATTCAGGGCAGATACAGAAGATGAGGCCACAGAATGGTAAACCAGATTTGATGAGGTCGGAAGGGTGCAATGAGGATACTGTGCTCTTCAACTGCTTGGCTTTCTGTACAAACTTGGGGAGTAGAGTTGATGGGGGTTTAAGCACAGAGGGGTCTGGGGGACCAATTTTGAACTAAAGCATCTCTTGATGACTCCCCCAGAGTGGGGATCAGGGTGTAGAACTTGCTGCACTTGTTGTTGAGGGGGAAGCAAAGAGACTGCAATGTGGCTGACCCAATCGATGGAAAATTCTTTCTGCCACTTTGACATTGAGAGACCACTCTCATAAGGCATCAGAATGGACCTATATAGCTTGTCTGCAAGAAAACTGGGGTATATCCACTGCAATGAGAAAATGGCCAGAAGAGATCACCCACTGCCAAACTCTTATTGCCTTGTGACAAAAAGGATATAATCTGGTTCCCTCCATTTGTTAATGTACCAGACATACTTTCTGTCAGGTTTGCAAGTGCCCTGGAGGGAGGAGTATCTTGAAAGGCCTGCAATGTTAGAAGGATGGTATCTTGAAAGGCCTGCAATGTTACAAGGATGGCCTCTTGAGGGGACCACGTACCTTGGACTGTTCTTCCCAAGAAATAACCCTCCCACACTAGATGGGAGGCATACATCATCACTGTGGCTACTGGCAGAGGCAAAACAAAAGGACGGTCCTAAGAAATTTCATTTGAATGGATCCACCAAAGAAGGTGTTCCTTGCAAACTTGTGTAATCCTGACTGGAGTGTATAAGGCCTGTTGAAGAACAGATCACTGAAGTGACAGGGTCCACTGTAGAACATGCACATGATATCTGGCCAATGAAACTAGAGTTATTGCCATGAACCTTAAGGTTTGCACGACTAATCGTGCAGGAGGAGAGGAAGGTGCAATCACTTCTTTTACCTGGGATCTCAGAGTTTGTAGTCTTGTTGGAGGGAGAGACACTATCAGATTGAGTGTGTCTAGATGAGCACCTAATGAACTCTGGGGTCTGTGAGAGAGAGAGACCTGTGACTTACTGTAATTGACTGAGGTGCCCAGATGGTGACTTAACTGGAACAGGTAGTCTCTTGCTTGTAAAAGGAGGTGCCTGGTTGAAGCAGTTAAGAGCCAGTCATCTAGAATATGGAAACACCTGGAATCCTAGTTGTCTTAGGTGAGCTGCTACCACCTCCATGAATTCGGTCAACACCCTGGGGGCTGTGGTGAGACCAAAGGGTAGTGCTCTAAACTGATAATGACGGTCTCTCAACCAGAACTGCAGATATCTTCTGGAGCTCCTATTCATTTTGATGTGATAGTATGCATCCTGAAGATCTACTGAGCACATCCAATCGTTCTTTTACAACAGGAGCAAAATGGACTGAACCGTGACCATCCAGAACTTTGAATATTTTATGTACTGATTTAATTTGCTGAGATCCAGAATGGTCTCAAGTCCCCTGTCTTTTGGCACTAAAATAATCCTGAATTAAATTCCATATCCAATCTGGTCTAGCGGCACATATTGGATGACTCTTTTTCTCTAGCTGCTTTCTAATTTCCAGAGCTGCTGCCTCCCTCTAATTGAATGGAACACTGGGGATCTTACACATTTTTATGGTGGGAATTTGGGAAAATGGCATGACATAACCTCTGGATATGAATCTCTGCATCCAAGTATCGGTTGTAATGGACATCCAGGCTTTTAGGTGCAGAGACAAGCACCCCCCTGACTGCCTCCAGAGAAAGGCAGCCAGGCAAACTTTCAGGAGTATTAACAGGGTTTGTCCAAGAAGGAATCCCTGAAATCCTGTTTTTTCAGACCACCTCTGCCGCGATGATGGTGTCTTCCACTTGAGTTCCTCCCATGCCTCTGGAGAACCATCTCCTCGTGATTCTTGGAAAGGACCTTGGGACTTACAAAACCACATTTTCCTACTGCTTCATTGATTTTGTGAAAGTGGTCTCTGAGGAGTAGAGAAATGCATCCCAACAGCAGACAAGGTCTTTTTATCTTATTCAATTCTGGAGAGAATTTCCTTCATCTTTGGGCCAAACAGAGAAAATCCATCAAAAGGAGCACTGTTGAACGAAGACCTGAAGGGCTCCTTAAAATCACATTACTATTATAAGCACATCTAGGCATGTCTCCTGACAGCTATGTCCAAATCTGATACCCTCTGCTGTGAGAGAAATTGACCACATGGACGCATTAGATATAGACTGAAGGGTGACCAGTTGTGAAAAAAACTTATTCTGGTCCTCCACATACGTGGTCCTGGAAAGAGATTTGGAAAGCTCCTTCGTCAAATTTCTTTGCAACCTGGCAAAGTCTGCCAAATAATTTAACAACCACAGGGCAAAGGTAGCTGAGGCATAGCATACTTTCCAAATCTGTCCAAAGTCCTAGACTCCCTTTTAGGGGGATGGACAGATGTGTTCTGTTCTGTGAGCTCTCTCTTGGTGGCTGCTGCTACAAACATGGCATCTACAGGGACCCACTTTGCTCCAGTGTGCTCTGTCCTTTGGGGAGGAGGCTAAAAAGCTAGCTGGTCGGTTGGGAACTGACTCCACTGTATCTGGTTCCTTCCATGTGAGGCATGAAGCAAGATTTCACAGCTGGAATGGTTATGTAAGATGTAACTAGGCCAGACCCAATGGCCTGCAGGAACACAGACTCCTCCTGGGAAGGGAGGTCAGAAGACCATCTGTCTTTTTGCTTTAAAAGTTCCAGAATCTCTTCAAAGGAGACATCCTCAGATAGAGATCTGGGGGAATCTTCCCCTTCATCAAATCAGTGTCCTCAGTGAGAGATTCCCAAGGGGAATCTAAATGTCTCCATTTTAAACATCCTCTTCCTAGGGACCTCATCAGTGGGATTGTCTGGTGAGGTATCAGAAGTGACAGGGGAGACCCTAGGCACTGAATGGAGGCTCGTTCAGGCAAGCTGTCCTGGTGGAATAGAGGTAAGAGGCTCAAAACTCAAACCCGATGGTGGAACAGCAACAAGAACCGAGGGGGTAAAGATGTCCTTTCTTTAGGATGAGAGAAAGCCCTCTCCACTACTTCAAAGGCAGGGGATCTTGGAAAAACAGAGGCAGGCAGCAATGAAGCTAAAGACTACTAAGCCAATGAGCCCTGAACTCCCCCAGATCCCCATCAGGAGAGAGTGGGACCTGAGCTGCCCAGAACCGAAGCACCCAGGAGCAAGGAGAGCTTCAATAACATCGGAGTCAAGCGTAACCCCTCAGAGCTGGTGCCAACACTTTGGCTGCAAGAGTCCTCCTGCTGCAAAATCTTTAGAGCTGGATGACTCAGGAACATCATTGGAATTGAAGAATGACCTGTCTTCGGATCCGATGAGGACACCCTCAAGGAGGATCTCAGATCTGAGGGCACCGATACCACAGGGTGGATCAGAGAAAGAGATATAATCATAGGGTTAGTGGAGGGCAGGTTCATAGGTCGAATGGGGGAGACAGCCAGAATTATCCCAATCTAGATAGAAGCTCTGAGAAACTTCCTCATCATCCTTCAACCTCTGCTTCAGATAAGCTCTTGGAATACCTAAGAAAGGAGCTGGTAGATGGTGACTGGGAATATCTCCTTGGAATTTCTTGGAGAAAAGGTGGATGGAACCGAGGAGAGATTGGCTCAAGTGAAAATCTTGGTGACCGGATCCAAGGCGACCTAGGCTTCGATGAAGTAGGATCTGAAGTTGTCGGATAGGACTTTTTTGAGATTTTCACAAAACGCTTGGAGAATGGAGCTGATGTGGTAGAACAGTCCTGGGACCTCTTCTTAGGTTTTTTTATTCTTTGGGGCTGATTCAGGCTTCCCCTTTTCAGACATCTTGGAAGGGGGGATGACCCCCAAGTAGCTAAAGAAGAAGAAGAAGAGGAAGAGCAAAGAAAGCCTTTCAGCACTAACTTATTTTTCTGGTCACTACCAGACTGGAACTGAAACCTGAACAAATGGAGCTATCTTTTTCTAAATGGGTACCGCCCAAACAGTACACACATTCCTTGTGGGTATCAGATTTAGTAATCTTATGCCCACAGGAAGTGCATTTTTTTAAAACCAGTTGTTTTTCTGCCATGCTAAACAAATACAAGAAATAGAAAGAGGTTTAAACTGAGTTACAGCAAAATATATTTTTTTACACTATAGGGCATATCATACCATAACAATAATATCATAATAATAATAATAATACCATACTACTACTTATAATAATACGATAACAATGGTACGAAGAAATACCCTGTACAGGACAGGAAATAAAAGATTATGGGGAAAGAATCAAAGGTACCAACAATGGTACTTCATTGAGTACCCAAACAATAATAAGGTAGGAAAAGGAGGCCTGATGGACAGCTCTCGAAAAAACTATTCAGAATTAAAGGAGAGAGTGACAGAAATATAAATAAGGTTAAAAGAATTAAACTTTACAACTGTATAATAGTGAGAATTCATCCAAAAGCTCAAGAGTTCTGCATCTGAGAGATATGGTGGAAAAGGAGCTCTGAGGTATGTTAGGTTGATAAGGCATTATGGGGAGGGAACAGCATGAGTGCTGGATCCGTGAATCCAGTGAAAGCAGCTGAGCCAGATCCAAGGTCAGATCAGAGACCCATCCATTGTGGAATGAATGAAAATGACATCAGATCTAACAGTTAAATCTAAACCAAGTAGACTGAAGGCCACTGTATTCACTGATCCACTCACAATTACTGGGACAACTGAGTGATCCAGTTCACCCATTAATTTGAAAACCCTAAGCTGAGTAGTTTAATAATTGATTGTTTTGGACACTATCAAAGATGTTGACAAAAAGTGATAAAAATCATATCAACATGTAACCCATTTTCAACATCAAGCTGTATGTTCCTATACAAAAAGTAAATTATACATACAAAATGTATTGAGGCAGTAGTAGACTTGGACAATGCATGTTAAACTCTGTTTCACTAATACTAAAAGAAAGGTAGCAATACAGTTGCACAGCACTTGACATTTAATATATTATAACATGACTGAAGAATCCAGGAATTATTTTCCATGTGAAAGATGTTGCCTAAAGTGTATAAATGGGGCAGGGCAATAGGCGGTGTACTTTTCTTTTTTAAGTATAATTTTTACTATTTTGCCAGCTCTTTCACTACTGCAAATTTCAATGAGACTATAATAGAAGACTCTGAAAATGATTACATGTATTAGCTCACCAACAATGACATAACTATGAGAATTACAAAAAAAAAACCTGACAACTCTTTCCATCAAAGAAGAGGAAGAAGTATTTTGGCCCTGTTTTGAAAAAGTGACTGACTTCAACCATGGCTAAAACGATCTGGAAAAGGGGTCCTTAGGTGTCAGGCACTACGGGTAAATGGGGAGGAGCCCGGGAAAGTTATAAGTGCTTGGTTAAACCCTGCTGGCTTTAGTATTAGAGGCGACAGAGGTGAAACTCCCAATGTCAGATCATATACACTAAAACATTATCTTGACCTATATAAAATGCACTGCAGGTAAAGCATTCCACTACATAAAGAACATTAGGTCCACTACTGTCAACATAATCACTATGCTATTATGTGCTCCTTTTGAATGGCTAGGTAAAGTGATCACTGCACCTCAGATATTTAAATGCACTACACTGCTTTATTTTACTTTAATTATGTTTGCTTACTTGGGTAAGGCAATGACCATTTTCAGGCCCAGCTCGAAATGCAATCAGACAGCAAGCACAAGAGAAATAGATAAAATTTACAAATAAATAAAGACAATTACAGTGGTACAATATTCAAGCACACTTGTTTATTGCAGACATATTACAAATACAGAGAAACATGATACTAATGTCAACGTTAGGTACATAAAATGAGACTTGAAGGAGAGACATTACATGGATTATATCTACTTCTGTAAACACTATTTTACAACAATTTTTTTTGTTTTAAAATTGTCAGAAAGTTCATTACATCATTTTTTGTTTTAAATGGTCAAAAAGTACAAACAGAAATTGCGGTTTCTCATCTAAACTTCTGATATTCTCAGCTGCACTTACGTATCTCCTATATATTTTAGGATGCCCTCTCTAACTACAACAAAATCAGCAGTAAAAAGGACTGGAGCATTCAGTCTGCATGTACTCTAGAAACCAGAATTATTACTACTACTGTTAGAGATGCTACTTTTAGTGTCCCTGTCAGCACAAGCAATATCAATGGAGAAATGTTCAAGCTATACTAATGACTGGTCTATGTAAGTGGGGACACTTTCAATACCTACTAATGAAGAAGTCCCACTGTTTAAAAAAGCAAATGTATCAGATTGAAAATAAGTGTTTTACACATCTCCTTTGTGAATTAACCACACTGCTTTTGCTTACATTAATCCTAAGATGTTGCAGTACAAGAACTTCTCCATTTGACCATAATCTTAAGGAAATGCATCCCCAGAAGTCACTGGTCAAGAAACCTAATTAATTGAGACTTAATACTACTAAACATAATGTCCAAGATGCATCATCATTCTGTTTTTACTTTTTTCATATAACAGAATTCTAACATGAATATTATTAGCATTCCTATAAACGATAACATCAAGAAAATGAATAACAGATTTATTGAAATGTACAGGAAAGTCAAGTAAGATGCACTACAATGCATAAATTCTTCTATTACAGGAGTATGGATGAAGTTAGAGTGAGAGACAGAAAAGTTAAAAAGAGAAATGTAGATTCAATGAAAGAGAGAAGACGTCAAAAATGCTTGCATATCTGACAGTAGTAGAGATGAAAAAAGGTGGATAGAAGTGGAAAACAGATTAGTAGACAGAGACCTGGAGAGGTTGGAAAAAACATTAAGGGTTTTAATTAGACAGGAACTGGTGTTAGGAGAATTAGCATATTACACAGAGGCAGTTATGTTGCAATAGATAAGCTTTTAATTTTGAAACACAAAAATTAAGTCAGCAGCACCAAGACCCACCACAGAAAGTTTCAGGAATAAAAAAAAATATAAAACAAAACAATTTATTGAAGCGCTTTTCGTTGCTTGTAATGTAGCAACTTTTTCAGAAAAGATACACAGTTTCAAACAGTAGTTTATAAGTAATTAAAACATATCATGTGATGACCACACCTCTCAGTGAGTCAAATTCTTAAAGAGACATTTGCTAAAAAAAATGTATTCATGAAACCTGAATACAAGAGCTGCAAGTTTGTCAGTTTAAAAGTGTCATTAAAACTGTTGTAAATAATTATACAGAAGGCATAAAACTGTTAGACTCAAACAATAACACGGTTAGACTAAACTTCAAAGTTACAGAATAATCAACTGGGTATACTTCTCAAAAATATTATAGAGCTAGCGTGATAGGATTAAGTTCCAGCAAAGTACCAGTCATCGTCTCAAACTTCTTAGTTTTAGAAGACAAAAACTCAAAGACTTTAAACTCAACTGTAATTCTAGATTGGTTGTTTACATAGCAAGATGTGTCTGCTGTCCCGCATTCTACGTGGGGAAGACTGAATGTAGACTGCGAGACAGGGTTTACGAACACACCTACGCCATTTCAGTTAATAAAATTGACAACCCACTAGCAAGACATATAGCAAATAATGAGGGCCACAAATTTACTTTCAAAGCTATAGATTAAGTTCAAGCCAATTTGAGAGGTGGCCCACTGAATTTACTTTTAGAGGAACACGAGTTGGAATGGCAGATCCGTTTGAATGCATTCACTGTACCAGGTTTAAATAATGCTTGTAACATTGCCTGTCTTCTAAAACTAAGAAGTTTGAGACGGTGACTGGTACTTTGCTGGAACTTAATCCTATCACTCTAGCTCTATAATATTTTTGAGAAGTATACCCGGTTGATTATTCTGTAACTTTGAAGTTTAGTCTAACCGTGTTATTGTTTGAGTCTAACAGTTTTATGCCTCCTGTATAATTATTTACAACAGTTTTAATGACACTTTTAAACTGACAAACTTGCAGCTCTTGTATTCAGGTTTCATGAATACATGTTTTTTTAGCAAATGTCTCTTTAAGAATTTGACTCACTGAGAGGTGTGATCATCACATGATATGTTTTAATTACTTATAAACTACTGTTTGAAACTGTGTATCTTTTCTGAAGAAGTTGCTACATTACAAGCAACGAAAAGCGCTTCAATAAATTGTTTTGTTTTATATTTTTTTTTATTCCTGAAACTTTCTGTGGTGGGTCTTGGTGCTGCTGACTTAATTTTTGTGTTTCAGTAGTTTGTTGGCTTCCTTTTCCTGGTTTATCTGGAGTAAGCTTTTAATTTTTGCATAAACAGATGGAAGAGCTGAAGAGGAAGCATGTTTAAGAGCCATAATGGTCTTGACGAGGCCCTGAGAAAAGTCCATCCACTCCTTCTGCCCAGAAGGGGGAGGACAGGAAACATGTTCTAGTCTTTTGTTGTTTTTTCTTTGGGGTGATGTCTGCCTGAATCAAGCAGAGATGTTCCGACCCCCGATGTAATACTTCAGTCAGTTCTTCAGAAATCTCTTCCCATATTAAAAGTTGTGCGATGCCTTCAGGTCCCTCTGAAATAATGATCTGAAGTTCTCTCTCCTCAACAGCAAGTGAAAGTCTCTTCAGACATGCGGTCCTCTGATTAATATTGGCCTCCAACAAGGTCATGATATAGGCTGTATGAGGCAGAGTCAGATGTACCTCTGGTTCTTTAACTGCTGCAGATATGTCTGGAATCAGACTGGGCAGACTGGGTCTCAGGCCTAGGCCTTCTGAGTTTTTTTTCTTAGGAGCAGAAGATATGTCAAGTGTGGAGGGATCCACCATCTTAGACTGGGCCAAATGCTTCAGTCTTGGGGCTCTAAAAATGTGTTCAACAAAGGCAAATGGGAGCTTAATGTCTTGTGAACAAAGATCTGGAAAATGCAACAAGAAAAAAGACATTGGGTGTGGATGTCTTTGTAGGGTATCTGCCTACCGTACTCACACTTACCCCCTACTACCGGACATCTAAAAAAGGTCACAGCAAAACAGTTTAAACAAGAAGGAAGGTTCCAAAAATGGGCACTTATCTGAATCCAAGAATTCGTACAGTACAAATGACCACAAGAAGATTAGATAAATGGGTTTGAAACCCGCGTTCAGGCTGGCAGCAAGACAGTTTAAGGAATTAGGCCATACATCTGCTTATATACCCCTACGCTGTGAGCTGAGGTCATATGTCGGATATATGCTTCTGAGAAGGTTTAGGCTTTGGTATTCTGGACAAATGTCAGCAGTGAAAAACAATCTGTTTGGAATATGGAAACAGTGATTTCAGTCAGGACATCTTTCTCATCCGCCGAGGGACTCCATGAACTACACAGCTGCATCACAGACTGTACAGAAAGAACAGCATTGAGCAGAGATTATGTGGAATAGCAGTGTTTTTAATCCATCTGTGCCTTTGTTTATTTCATATGCTAAATACAATCCAGTTTCTCTATGAAATCACCAAGCACCTGGAATTTGATGGCTGAAAATAGAATTAGGTAAAGATGTGGACAGACATAAATAATACTGGTCTTGTTTCAAGCTTGTGAGCAACAGGAACAAAATCCTTTGCTACAGGAGTGAAGCTGGATATCTCATCCAGACAGAAAAATCACAGCACTGCAAGAGGACTTCGTCGGGTCTCAAACACATAGCAATGTGATCATTTTCTCTGTTGCACTGCAAATGCATGGCATATGTGAGGCTAATGTGCTTCAAACAATACCAGAAATCCTTCATTTAGGAATGCATGCCAATCTGAAGGGATACTGGACAATACTGATGTGTCGGACTGTTGGTGTCTATGTAGGCGACAAGGATTAGAGCTGCTTTTGTATGTATTTCATTAGCAAGCATTATCTAAACTATTCTTGAGAAGGGAAAAAGGAGCAGAGACATTCTGTTTTGTTCTTCTAAAATACTACTGCAGAGTAAGATGAATTCCAAAAATGAGAAATCAATCAGAAAAAGATAAACAGTAAGTATAAACATGAAATGGCAATACATGCAAGAATGGAACACAGACAACAAAAGAAAGAAAAGTAATCATCATAAATCCCCAATATAGGCAAAAAGGCGGGAGGAAAAGTGACCTAAACTGGCAGTTTCAATGGAGACGTAACAATAAAACTGTGGTACACTGATTCCACCAATATTGCATCACAGCGCTCAGTGTGTAAGGATGATGAAAATTGATAAATATTCTAGGTTTTACTGCTCTGAGCACGAAATCCAGGGTAGCATCTGTTCTGTTTAAATGCCACTGCATAGGACTTTGGCAAGACCAGATAAGCATGTGCGTTCAGTACTGGAGATGTACTGAGAAGAACAGAGATGGCGTAATAATGGGAACAAAGAGTGAAAAACAAATACCGTAAGTGGGCTACAGGGACTACTTCATACGTGGAAGAAACTACAGACCAGGAAAATAAACAGAACAAATCTCAGCTGAATGCATGAAAAACACATACATAACATTTTACATTGTTATCGTTCAGCCAATGAACCATTTCCAATTATGCTCTCAACCAATTGGGAAGTTACTATGCATTCTTAACAAGAAATGACTTCCAGAGTATTAAAAATCAGAATCACACATTCAGAACACCTATTTCCTCACATTTCCCAGGAATTTTATTTGTGCTACTAGAAGGTTTGGGGATTCTTAGTAGGTCTGCTGTTCGACTTTTTGAGTTATAGTTTATAACATTACATTTTGCCCAACAACTGCTGCCATCCAATTAGATTAGTTTTCAATAAATGGACTAAATATATTTAATATTATGGGCACCCCTGGGCAATGCATTCTGCAGCAAATTGGCAATATATTTACAGTACAATGTTCTAAAATTACACATAAGACTTTTCTTTTTAAGACAGAACTACATTTTTATTGAAAAAGAAATGTCCGTGCGCTCAAGTGAAAGAAGCAATCTGGTTTCATGAAAACATTTATAGTTTAACAATTTAGATTTATCCAAACAATGCACACTTGTAAATTCTGTGATAAATGTACCGGGCACAGGTTGTAGGTATTATTCATCCACTTTGTGCACTTCATCACCTCTCTACATGCATCATTAATCACTGTAGATAAAACATATATAAATTTCCTACAGAACAAGAAGGAAATGAAACTTCACACACTACAAACACATGAAAGATACACATGCACAACCCTCTCCCACAAGAAACACCCTCACCACATAAAACAAAACCCTACAAAAGAACTTCATAAAACCTTAAGTGAAAATATAAACTAAGCAAATATGAAGTAAAATCAAAAACAAAATCTGATAATCAGAAAACAACATTACTAGGAAAATTATGTAGAAACTTTCATAAACAGGCGAGATAATATTAAACTAATTAAAACACTTAACTAAAGTCTACTTTGCTAGCATAAAGGGATAAAACCCTGACTACAACCCAGGCTAACCTAGTTCAGTTATCATCACTGGCATCTGCTGGAGCTGGCAGGGATGGAAGAAAAATGAAGAGGCACTGACTACTCACTTCTGGGAAAAGGTCACGGGCATGTTAGGGGCATGGCTGCTTCAACAACCCCACTGGTGATACTGGAGACATGATGACAAAGTTGTTGCTTCAGCATGGAGGTGGACAAAGAGAGACACATCAACAAGTTGGAATGTTTTGCTCATGGCTTCACTGCTGGATAACATAGCCAGAAAGACAGGAGGTAAGGCTGACAAGTGAAACCCCAATGTAACTTGCATTATAATGGCTCTTCATCTTGCCCCATCCCAGCTGGAGGTGTGCAATGGAGAAAGCTCAGAGCCAGATCCTTGTGAGCTGGGTTCTCCCATAAGGGAGACAGTACAGTTGAGTAAGTAAACTTACTATAACAGTAGCTGTCCAAAAGATCACTGCTGTAGTAGCCTTAGTGATATGGGCTATATACTGTCAAGGATATAACAACCGGCCAGCTTCCAAAGCTTCAAGAGCACCTTCCATACACCCAAACTGTCAGGCAGCTCAAGCTGAGCTGACTAAAAGATAAGCTTGGACACCAAGCCCTTCAGAGCTTTCCTGCCAACAGAGAAAGAGAGAGGCTGAGCCCTGAAAAGGCAATACTAGGAACAGCCAAAAAAGTGCTCATACCCTAGCTTAAGAAACACACCAAAAAACAAGGAGGATGAAGTGAGGGAGCAGCTACTGCAGCAGTGATCATTCAAACAGCTACTGTTATAGTTAAGTTTACTTACACAACAGTACCACGTTAGTCATATTTGTCACTGCTGCAGTAGCCTTAGTTATTATGGGTAGATTATTCTAGCTTACTTAATTTGGGAGGTGGAAGGAGAAGATTACATAAGCCATTGGAGAATGACCCATGCAAAGTCTGACCTGGACCTAGAGAAGAAATACTTTTTTTTTTTCAAAATATTTTATTCCATTTAAGAAAATAAGAAAACAAAAATTACAGAATATGGAGAAGAAATCAAGTTTATAGTGCTTTGTAAAAGTAAGCACAGAGGACCAAATAGCAGCTTCTAGAATACTTCTAGAATCCAATCCTTTTCAAAAAGTCACAAATGAAGCCAAGGCCCTAGTAGAGTGGGTTTTGACCCTGCCTGGAATTGTTTTGTAAAGGTGAGTATAACAAAAAGTTATAGCCTTAGGCAACATTACTTTCACAAGAAAAGAACAATTGATCCAAAGATGTGAAATAAGTACATCTGTCAAGGCAGCACCAGAGTTGTCTGTGGACATCCAAGATATGGAGTATCATTTCTCTCTCATTTTTACAAAGAAAATGGGGAGATGGATACTTTGGCTTAAAGTAAACTTGAATACCACTTTAGACATAAAAGAAGGATTAATTCTCAAAGAAACCCTGTCCATATGGAAAAAAAATGAGATAGGGCTGACTGACCATAAAAGCTTGGAACAGACAGAGACTTCCTGCACAGATCACAGCAATTAGTAAAACTGTTTTCCATGTTAAGAATCCCAAGACAGCCAGGTTAGCTGGTTCAAATGGAGCAAGTGTTATCTTCTCAGAACACAAAATTAAGATTCCCATGGAGAGGCCACTGGTTTACTTAAGAGACATCTTGTGCAAAACTCCCATCCCAGAAATGAAGTGCCTCAGGAGAACTACAACCCCCATTGGAAAGGAGAACATGTACATCCAGAAAAAGGAAGGAAGAGAAGGGGAAGAACCTCTTGGCCAGAAAGCAAATATCACTCATGGAAAAGAAGAAAAAGAACATGGGGATGAAGGAGGGAGTGAATACTGCAACAGTGAAAAGAAGGACATCAACCGTTACGGTAAGATTTTACACAGCTGTACTATGTCCTTCCATATCACTGTTGTAGTATTTATTACCTCTGGGAGAGAACAAAAACTACTTAGAATGTAGGAAGCAAGAAGGCAAGGAGGAGCCCTACACAAACCCATGAAGGATAGCCTTGGCAGAACCTGCCCTGGCTCTACCAATTTGTAATGTTTAGTGAATGTGTGAATACAAGACCAAGTAGAAGCTTAAAGAATGAAGTTGGTGTCCAAACCCATGAAGAAAACCCCAAGAAAGCCACTGTTTTAGTAAAATGAGCCTTAATGGAAGCACAAAATTGCTTGCCATGAAAAGAATAACAAAAGGAAATGACCCTGGAAATCCAGGAGTAGATGGTTTGCTTAGAAACTGCCAATCCTACTGTCCTGGTATGAAAAGAAACAAAAAGTTGGTCAGACTTTCGAAAGGCCTTTGTTTTGTCTAAATAATATCTGAGCTGTCTATGCATAAAGTCCAAGGAATAAAGAACCTTCTCTCTAGCAGACTGTAGAGAAAGAAACAAGAAAACAGTCTGGCGAGACTGATTAAAGGACGGCTCATTAACCATCTTGGGGATAAAAGAAGGCTTTTGTATGGACAGACACCTTGTCTTTATGAAACACTAAAAAAGAAGGGATTGCCGTCAAGGTCTGAAGTTCAGAAACCTGTCAGGTGGGTTTAAAACAACAAATAAAACAGTCTTCCAGATGCAATGATGCAAAGAAGCAGCAGCGGCAGGCGTGAAAGGAGCCTGAGTCAGTTTTTCAAGGACAAAATTAGGATACCAAGAAGGGGGAATGGGCTTTCTTGGTGGTATGATATGAAGAATGCCTTTTAGATATTGCTTGACCTCAAATATAGAAGCCAGTGGAGGATTCAGTGGCAGACAGACAGGGATTGCTGAGAATTGGGCTTTCACAGAAGAATATGCCAAACCAGCATGCAGTACTTCGCAAAGACAGGAAAGAACCAAGGGGACCCCTACTGAAGAGGGATCCTGGTGAAGTTTAATACAGTGGAAAGAAAATCTCTTCTACTTGAACATATCTAATTTTCTGGTAGTGGGTTTCCTAGCCTCCTGCTGGACCCTAAGCATGTACTCAGAAAATTGGTGTCAGAAAGGAATCAAAACCCCATCACCAAAAACAGACAAGGTGAGGGTGAAAGAGAGATCCTTTGTCCTGTGTGAGCAAGCCCATGTGGTGAGGTAACTTCTGATGATTGCCCCTGGCCAGGTGGAAGAAGATGGGGAACCAGTGCTGTCTGGGCCAAAAGGGAGTCCCCAACAAGTTTTCTGGAGAGTCCTTCTTGATCTTGTGAACAAAGGAACATTCCCTTCCATTTCCTTCCAAGAGAAAGACACGGCATCTACTTTCCACGCCAAATGACTTGGGAATCTGGAACAGAACTATGGGAGTTACCTGTTCAGAGAGGAGGCAAATAGATCCACTTGAAGAATACCCCACTGAAGAACTATATCCAGAAACACATTTCTGTGAAGCATCCATATATTAGACTTTGTTGTGCACCTGCTGAGAGAAGCTGCCACAAGACTGTGCTCTAAAGGTATACTGACTGCCTGTAGGTCACCTGCAGATTAACGGCTATTTCCCATGCTTGAAAGGCTAGTCTACAAAGAAGGTAATACCTAATGCCCCCTTGTTTGCTCATGTACTTCATGACTGTTGTGTTGCCGGTATAAACCGTCAAGAGACCAGACACCCAGAGTAAGTGGAAAGCTTGACGAGCCAGAATGACAGCCCTCAATTCCTTGATGCTGATGTGCTCCACACACTGCTGAGGGGACCAAATGCCCTAAACTGACTCACCAACCCAACTCTGAAACATCAGTGAAGGGTTCCTGGGATGGCTGAGGAGGTTGGAAAGGAACACCTGGATTGAGTTTATCTGTTGACTCCACTAGTGAAATTCCAGTTTAATACAAGGGCACAGAGGAATGAGATATTCTAGTGGGTGGCAGTGTTGAAGTCATACTGATCTTATACATTCCTCATATGAAGCCTGTCCCAGGCAATTATGGGGATGGCAGATGCTATGAACCCCAGAGCCAGAAGACAGGATAGGGGAAGCAGGGAGAGAAAATAATTTGTGAGAGATAAAACCTTGGAGGCAGAAATGGAGACTACCATTGGAACACTTTGGATCCTGCCGCCAACAAAAATGTGATCCTGAGATGGAGCCAAAATTGACTTCTGAAAGTTGATGGTGAACTCCAGGCTGTGCAATAGAAGCTGGGTAAAATAAAGATCCTGCACTAGACTGGTTGGGGATGTGACCTGAGTTGTAGTAGGCTTATCAGAAAAAAAACACAACTAGGAGCCTTCTTTCCCTTGTAAGACTGCGTAGACAATCAATGCAAAAAAGGCAGTCTTACTTGGAGAGGTCCTCGGAAACTTGGAAATGGGAGAAACAAAGATGTGTCTCAAATCTTTCATGACCTTACCCTGATCCTGCACGGTCTTAAACAGCTCTGCCAAAGCAGTGCGAAACAAATTTTGTTATCCATAAGAGCAACCAAAGTTTTGCTTTAATATCAACTAGCAAGATTTGAAGGCGAAGCCAGGAATAGTGCCTTATTACAGAGCTGGAGGCAGCCACCCTTGAGGAGGCATCAGCTGCATTTTACAGAGTGACAGGCAATTTGAGAAGTGGAACCTAGTAAGGAAAGAGCTCCCAATTTGGGGAAAAAAAATCAACAAAATGTATCTTGCCATATGGGTCTGGTAATTTATTGCCCTAAAGGCTAAAGTTGCAGAAGTGGATGCTTTCTTACAAATTTTCTCCATAGCTCTACCATCCTTATCCCAGGAAAGGAGCTTAGAAAATGGAAAAAGCCAAAAAGCTTATTAGTAGACAAAGAAATCACCGCTGGATCAGATAAAGGGCATTTGTATAGGAACTTGCAGGCATCCGGCACCTTATAGAACCTGTCAGGCTTCTTGGGAGTTACAAGTCAGCAGTATGGTTATAATAGCTTTTTTAGATGTCTGATACCTGGGAGCAATCTCATTTGAAATGTTCCATTATACACAGATCTGTGTCTTTAAAGGATAGTGCCTCCAAAGGAGAATAAGGACTGCCAGATGATTCCTCCTCCTCCTCCAACCCACAGACTAAAGGAGAAGGCAATTGAGAGGAGCAGGCTAAAGAGTCAGCATCAGAGTCAGAACCCTCAGCTGAGGACACAGGGTCCCTTGCCCTCTTGGAGGTAGAGGACTGAGGGGATGCAGGAGCTGAATATCCCTCATGATGATTTAAAGCATCAAAGCACTGAACAAGTCTTGAGTGAAGTTCTACTATTTTCTTTGTGGATCTCTGGTTGCTGATATCACAATTTAGACTTCTGTCTTTTCTTTAAGGGGATGTCTGCCCTTACAAAATGGGATAGTTTGGATCCCTGCCTGGATTCGATCAAGGTACCCGGCACCTCTTCCCTAACAAGGATCTGAGAAATCCATAAAGGACAATCAAAGATAATGAGCCGCGGTGGACATCTGCACTGGCTTTGAGGACATGTGAAAAGCAAGCTCTGTGATGCCCTTTGAGAAGGTTGCAGCAGAAGAAATCTATGGCAATACTGGACTATTCTCTGGGTTCTCATTCACTTCTAGAGAGATGTCTGATAGAAGCTGGACAGCAGCAGGCTCAAGCCTAGATTTCTTGGTCATCTTCTTAAGCAGCACCTGTATCTCGGGGCAAGCGGATTCTGCCAAGGTACTTTGGGCCAACAGCTTGAGACATTGGTTCTCAAGGAAAATGGAAGTGGAAGAAAGACGACTATGTAAAGTCTTGGGTACAAAAGCCTAACAGATGGAACACTGAGTGTGGTTGTGAGATGCAACTAAGAAAAACAGTCACGTATTATGGCAGTCCATATGGGGAACTCTGCCTCCCACACTGACATTCCACTTTCTTGGATGACACATAATACTCTGAAAAACAGAATAAAAAAAAAAAGGAACCCCAACAGGGTAGTCCTCTTAAAGATGTAGCCTCTGTATAACCAGCAAAGTGAAGGGCATACAGACTGACTAAGATAATGGTATTCGGACTGGCATTAATGAAGTTCTGGGATGGAAGGGTTTGTACATTATCTTTATGCCCTATGTTTGCACAGGGAACTTACATTTGATGTACAATGCTCCTAGGTAATAAGGGCTTTGTCCAGACATTGGGCTATCCTTGTCAGAAGATCCCAGAGGTGATGAATACTGCAACAGTGATATGGAAGGATATCTCCCACAGAATGATCAAATCTTAGAAGACCTCTTAATCCACTTTCCATTCCTGACGGTTTGCCTCGGTCCTGCTTAGATTGTCTGCCACACAATTTTGCTCTGACAGAATGTAGTACGCCTATACAGTGAGATTGTGCTATCAAGTTATAGCCCAGTTTAACAGTGCTAGTTTGCAAGGAAGGTACTGACCTGGTGCCCCCGTCTGTTGATGTACTACGACTGTGGTACTGTCTGTAACAACTTGAAGAGGTCCCAGGGACCAAAGATGATTCAGAGATGTGACTACCTTGAGCAAGACAAATATTTCTTTAATATAAATGTGGTTGCATCTGTCATTCGTGTCCCACATGCCCTGCACTTTTACCCCTCATGAAACTGTTCCCCAAGCAATGTCTGAGGAGTATGAGGTGACTGACTGCTATGGAATAGGGAGGGAAAAGGGGAGGCCTGGATTTAAGGACATCTGTTGTATTCACCAAATGATTTCTCTTCTGACAAACCTCAGTACTGGGATTTGAAGAGAAATGGTGTTTGTGTTGGGACCAAAGAGACTTCAGATACCACTGTAGCTTTCTCAAGTGAAATCTTGGCAGGAGTATCATGTGAATCATGAAAGCCACGAGGCCCAATATCCTGAGGTATTCCCTTGCAGGGAATGAAGTTTGAGTGGAAAACCTTAGAAACAGATCTAGATCTATTTTTTTCCCTGTGGAAGAAAAGCTCTTTGAACTGGGGTGTCTAGCTGACATCTCAGGAACACAATCCTAACTGAAAGAGTCAAGAAAGACTTTTGAATGTTCTCTTGGAATCCCAGCTTGACTAAGAAATCACACACCCAAGAGAGGGAGATTCCTGATACTTTGAAAAAGACTGCAAAAATAAGCAAGTTGTCTAAATATGGAAAATGTGGCTACCCTGTAGTGTGCAATGAGCTAAAACTCGAAGTAGACACTTTGTGAACTCTCTTGGTGCAGTGAATAGTCTAAATTGTAAGGCAGAGAACTGATAATTGACACATTCTTACAAAACTTCACAGAAACACCAGAAGTCTGGATGAATAGGAATTTGAGATAGCCATCTTTTAAGGCTAGTGTTTCCAGGAAACTTGAAAGAGAAAGAAAAGATAAGATTGTGAAGTGATAAAGTTTTGAATATGGCACTATCCAAACAGATTTAAAAAAGAAATATCGAGAGCCGATCCCAAAGCATTTATTTTTTCTTTGGCACTAAGAACATTCTTGAATAAAATCCCTTCCCTACCTGGGAAGGAAGAACTGGTTCTATCACTCCTTGGGAGAGCATGTGATAAAGAAATGGCGGAAAAGATGAGTATGATCTAGAAGATGAGGAATGAATCCCCTGGAAAGGAGGAATTTCCTCCCACTGTCATCTGTAACTTTGATGAATGATTTTCAGAAATCATTTGTCTGAAACCATCTGTTGCCAAACAGCAAAATGGGGATTCAAACTTTCTGGAAGGAAAAAGGGGCCAGGGTCTCTTGGTTAGTCATTCAGACTTGGACTGTCCTTCGTTTTGGGAGATTTGATGCTTCTTTTTAGAACCCCCTTGCAATTTCTTCTAAAAAAAGAACTTATGTTCCTACCACAACATTCCATCTGTGTTATCGATCTTTATTCATTCTTGATGGGTTTAGTTCCAACCTCTGGGAACTGACTCGGCTGTTATACATAGCTCGTGCCAGCCAAAAACTCTCGAGCTAAGGCTCTAGTCACAATGCCTCTCTTCTCATTACCTCAGATCGAGTTTGCATAATAGTTAAGACAATACAGAAGCCCTGTCTAAGGTATAACCTGATAACATCCCAGGACAAGGTCCGAACCTCCAGGAGTCTTTTGGAGGGGGTAGAAGGGTAGGATGTCAAGAATAAATGAAGATTGACAACAGAGATGGAACGTTATGGTAAGAACTTAACTTCTTTATCTGATGTTGTCAATCTTCATTCATTCTTGACTGATGGGACAGAGTGCCCAGATACTTTAGATCCTGGGCAGCCCTAAGAAAGGATATTCTTGAGCACCATAGAGCCAAAGGATGCTCTTCCCCTGGAAACCATGTCTAATTTGTAATGGGGGATAAGTTGCAGCTGCACGTATGTCTTCCATACAAGCCCTGGAATGAAATACCGCTGGAGTGGAAACAGATCTTGTAGAATGAGCTCTAACTGTAGTTGGCAGTTTGAGTCTGTTTAGATTACATATAAAGATAATGCAGTCTCCAAGCCATTTTGACCTTTGATACAGGTTTGCCCAATCTGGATCCTGAAAATGATAGAAATAGTTGGTCTGATTTTCTAGAAGATTTTGTTCTGTCCAAGTAAAAGCGTAACGATCTGTGGATGTCCAACAAGTGTAAGCAGTATTCTCCTTTGTTTGCAAAATTTGGGAAGAAGACTGGTAAGTCTATGGATTGGTTGATATTAGATTTTGATACCACTTTGGGAAGGAAGGTGGGATTGGTTCAGAGTGATACGCTTTCGTTGTGAAAAATTATACAGGGATGATTCACGCAAAGCTTGTAACTCTGAAATTCTCCTAGCAGACGTGATAGCTACAAGGAAGAGGGTCTTCCAAAACAAAAACCTGAGGTCACAAGTAGCTGCTGGCTCAAAAGCCTGTGAAACTAGACATTGTGAGACTAAGGTCAAATCTCATGGTGCTACAGGGTCTTTGAATGGGGGTTTTAAATGTAAAGCGCCTTTAAGAAAAAATTTGCATAAATGATGAGACATCAAGGAATGGTCATCAAAACCGTTATGAAAATTTGAAATGGCAGCCATATGAACCTTAATTGTGGATGTAGAGGTAGCCATTTCAAATAAAGTAGCTAAACATTCCAGGACCTTATCAACCAACGCAAAGAAATGGTCTACGTAATTTGAACATGCCTACAGTGAAAATATTTTCCATTTGCTTAGGTAAAGCTTCATGGTGGATGGTTTATGGGAAGCCAGAAGCATCTTTTGTACTGGAGACGACAGGTTATTCTGCCTGGCAATTACTGGAATTGGAGAAACCAAACCGTCAGCTTGAGATTTTGAAGGTTGGGATGCATCAAGCCCTGGGGTGAGACAGTAGGTCCGAAGTTGGGTCCAGAGTCCACGGGCAGTGAACCAAGTGAGGCCAAAGGAAGGAGAACCAGACTTGACAGGGTCAGTAAGGTGCCATGAGAATTACTTTGCTTCTCAACCATTGGGCTTTCCTCAGAAACTGGGGGATCAGTGGGATAGGGGGAAAGACATACAGACGTCCCGGGGGCCAATTGAGAAGAAGTGCATCTCTCGGGGACTTCCCACAAGGGGGGATTAGGGCAAAGTAGCTGCTGCAGTTGTGATTTACGGGACAGGCAAACAGTTCACAGCATGGCTGACCCCATCGACGAAAGATCTTTGTTGCTACATTGAGACTGACAGACTGCTCATAAGGCAGGAGGATACATCTGCTCAGTTTGTCCGCAATCACAATGAAACTCCCAAGGGATATGCATTGCTATCAGAAAGTGGCTGGAAGCGATAGCCCATTGCCAAATTTTTAGGGCTTTCCAACATAGAGGGTAGGACCTGGTTCCCCCCTGTTTGTTGATATACCAGACTATGGACATGTTGTCCGACTGGATTGCAACTGTCTCCGAAGGAAAGACAAAGTGGAATGCTTGCAATGCTAAAAGCACTACCCTCAATTCTAGGATATTGATGTGCAAATTGGCCTCTTGCAGGGGCCAAGTGCCATGAACAGTCTTTCCCAGAAAATGCCCCACCCACCCTATCTGGGAAGCATTCATGGTCACTATGGCCTTGGGCTAAGAGGTGGAAAGGTACGACCCCATAGATTTTCTTCTGGCTTCACCCACCAAGATAAATCCTTTTTGCAGCGATTTGTTATCAAGACTGGATGGGATATGGGGTACATTAGAATCGACCATTGTGACGCCAAGAGCCATTGAAGCAGCCTCATGTGACACCTCACTAGGGGAACTAACGTTATTGCTGCTGCCATGGTTCCCAGAGCTTGTAGTACCAGACGAGCAGGAACTTTGTTTTGGGAAACGATTTCTGGAACTTGCAATCTTAGCTTCAATAGCCTGTGGAGAGGAAGGCAGGCTACACAGGAGACTGCATTTAATCTTGCTCCAATGAACTCCAGATCCTGCGTGGGAGTCAATTGTGACTTTTCCTTGTTGACTGAAATGCCTAGTGATTCGGCAAGATGTATAACGAAGTATATGGCGTAAAACAGTAGATGTCTGGAGGGGGTGAAGAGGAGCCAGTCATCTAGATCTGGAAACACAGTGGATTCCTTGTAGTCTCAAATGAGCTTTTACAACTGCCATGCATTTGGTGAACTCGAAGGGCAGCATTCGGAATTGGTAATGACTGGCTCCTAGCTGGAAGCAGAGATATTTTCTGGAGTGCTTGTCCATTTTTACTTAGCAATATGCATCCTGAAGATCTATAGAGCACATTCAATTGTTTTCCTCCAAAAAGGGAAGGATAGACTGAACCGTGACCATGCGAGATTTTGTCTCTTGCACAAATTTGTTCAGTAGGCTGTGATCCAGGATTGGTCTCCAGTCCCCTGTCGTTTTTGGCACAAAAAGAATCTTGAGTAAAATCCGGATCCTATTTGGTCTGGTAGAACTACTTGGACGACTCTTTTTTGAAGCAGCTTTTGAATCTCTATACCTGCTAGATCCCTCTGACTGGGTGGGAACATTGGGGATTCACTTTTGCAGTTTTGGCAAAAGGTTGAAGGGGATGTAGTAGCCTCTGGTAATTATTTTTTGCACCCGGGTATCTGAGGCTATTGTTGGGCAGGCTAAATGGTGCAGAGAAAATCTTCCCCCGACTGCCTGCGGCTGAAGTTCTTGATCACAGTTTGCCTGTAATGCCACATTGTCTATACACAGCAACATTGTTGATCTGACCCTATCAACCTGTTTATTAATGTAGTCCATCACACGTGTGAGCAGTAGTAGGCTCAGAAATGAACCCTGTTGCATTCCCACTCCCAGTGGGAATCCATCTGTGAGTCTGGACACTATACATACTTGTGCCACTGGGTCCTTGTACAAAGCCTGCACTAATTCTACCAATGTTTTTGGCACTTTGAGCCATCAAAGGATTGCCCAAATCAGATTTTTTGGGACCTTGTGATATGCTTTCTCCAAATCTAGGAATGTCCAGTTGGATACTTTCCTCATCTCTACTCTTCTCAACTGTCTCACAGCAAATCCTGTTCCGTTGTTCTGCTTCCTGATCTGAATTCAAACTGCTCATCTCTCGTCTTACTTTCAGCTATTCTGTGTAGTAATTTATCAATTATCCTCTGCAGAACTTTCATGCAGTGTGACAGGAGTTTGATACCTGTAAATTGCCCACAGTTGTGTCACCTTTGTTTCTTGCACACTGGTACTAAAATGCTTATTCTCCGGTCATCTGGCATACATAAACTGCCTGGGTCCACATGGGTGGGGCAACAAGAATAAAGAAGGAGAGGCCATTCTAGACGTCTGTCTGGCTTGATGGCGGCCAACGCATTGTTCAGCAAGAGATAGTCACAAAATAATGTACAAGAGTTGCCAACATAATACTCTAGTAGATTTCTTCCTAGTAAAGAAAAGGCACTAGGGCAGAATCAGCAATTGCAAACTCATCCCAAGTAAAACAGCTGTTCTACAGCATAAACCACTAGTGGCCTCAATCAGCTGCAAACACTCGTCAGAGAAGGCTCTAAGGTCAACACAACTAAAGATCTGGTAGTTGACTGGACAGAAAACTAAAGAGTTCAAGGAAATTCTCAGGGATCTAGCACCTCAGGAAGAGGAGGAAATAGACGGAGTTGAAGAAGACTGATAGCACCTCAAAACAGCATGTGGTAGAGCCAAGCATGGAAATAAGGTACATAAGAAAAGCTGGTACTGGAAAGCAGAAGTCCAAGAAGTCATCAAAAGAAAGAAGTAGTGCAGGAAAAAGTTGGAGACGGAAAAGACGGACCAGGTTAAGAAGGAATACTAGTTGGCTAACTAAAAGGCTATGAGAGTAGCTGCAATACCCAAGGACAAGGCATCACAGGCCATCTACCAGCTTCTGGAAAGTGATTCAGTAGACGGCACAACAAAACACTCTTTCAGGCTGCAAGGTAAAGAGAGAACGATAAAGAAGATAGTCATCAGATACCCTTCATAAGGGTATTCCAGCAATAACCTGCTCACCAGTCTGCAAGACATCAAAGGCACATGGAAGGAGAACTTCCAGGAGCTTCTGAATGAAGAAAGTCCCACTGAAGCTGTACTGCCCAGACACAGCCTAAGATGAGATAGAAGAGAAAGCCACCCTGGAAAAAGTAAGAATAACACGAAGAAAAATGAAGTCAAGGAAAGCAGAAGGCTCAAATGAAGTTAAGGGATACATGATTGAGATGTTGGGTGAGTTAGGGTAGAAATGGCTTTGGAAAGTACTCTTAGCAGTATGGAGAGAAAGGCATATCACAAAAGCTGCTCACCTCCCTTATAAACCTGCTTGCCTATAAACATCATTAGTGTTAACCTGTTGTGCCCCTACAAGAATACCAACATACTCATTTAATTTTTTGACTACGGGACAGTGTGCAGATCTATACTGACCAATTTCAGGGTCTGCCCAGGTGAACTACAAAACATTTCATGAACAAATAAAGGCAGAAATGTAAGCAATAATATTGTAGCTCAAATTAGTTACATAAAAATCATGTACATTACGGTAAACAACTAGAGTATAATGTACAATATTTACATTAGTTTCTAAAGTGGATCAACCTTCAGTAATCTGGAAAGATGACAAATGATAGTGTGGTTATTGACATGTCCTGTGTTGAAGCATGAGCATTTGGCTTGGATGAAGAGGTGCTTTTTCATTTTCATACTGAATCTGAAGCATGTATTGATTTCTTTTAGGTAAATGAGGAGAAATTGCCAAAGAATAGGTGCCTAAGAGGAGAATGCATGTGCAGTGCTGAGGAGTTTACTTCTACAGGTAATAAGAGTTAGTGTGGCTTGTCAGTAGTGCATCAGGTTGTATAAGGAGGGTTTTTTTTCATGAAGTTTAGCTGCACAGACAGTAAATGTCTTCAGTTGGAGTAGTATGTTGACTTGGAATCTTAACAACAGGTTAAATCTTTGTTTTTATGGATATCCATTTGGCATTATCTATGGTGATACAGTGACAATGACAGACGGGTGATTTTGTAATGATTTAATAGATGTTGTTGGAGATTGTCTAGAGTGTGATGGTGTTCTTCTTGGAGGTGGGTGCGAACATGAGTAGTCCATATTCTAGCTGAGTGAAGGAAGTAAAGTTGTGTAAACTCTTACCATAACAGTAGATGCCATTTTCTTCATTGTTGCTCTATTGTTTACCAGTGGGATTCCCTGCTAAGTGCAGCGCAATGTCCAGCAAGAATAGTGAAGCCTCTTGATTTTACAGACATTGCACATCACATGTATGTTGCCCACTCAAAGTGTAGGCCACAAAGGTGACGTACAGATGTACAAACCTCAGAAATGAAAAGCCCCAAGAGGAATATGTGCATCCAGAAGCAGAAAAAAAAGAAAAAGAACAGAGAAGAAGAAGCGGAGAGAGGGAGGGAGCAAATACTATAACAGTGAACAGAAGGACATCTACTGTTATGTTAAGATTTTACACAATTGCACCATGTCCTTCCATATTACCGTTGCAGTATTCTTTACCAAGGGGAGAATACAAAAGCTCAAGAGGAAACGTGAGATGAGGAAGACCCAGAAGAGCCGTCAAGAAAACCATGCAGAATAGCTCTGGCAAAGCCAGCTCTTGCTCTGGAAACATTGAATATGCAATGCTCAGTTAAAGTATGGACAGAGCTCTAAGTAGCAGCCTCAAAGATGGAACTGGTATGCAATCCTTTGAAAAAAGCACTAGAGGAAGCCACAACCCTGGTAGAATGAGTCCTTACAAAGGCAAAAAGACATTTTCCATGAAAGGAGTAACAAAAAGAAATGGCCTTAGAGATCCATGAGGATATGGTTTGCTTAGAAACAGCCAAACCCAGAGATGTGCATTGAAAGGAAATAAAAAAGTTGCTCAGACTTGTGAATGGTTTTAGTCTTATTTAAATAACATCTGAGCTGTCTATGCAAATCCAAAATGTGAAGAAACTTCTCACTAGCAGACTGCGGAGATGTAAAATAGGAGGACAAATGAATAGACTGATTAAGAAACAACTTATTAACCCCCTTGAGCACAAATGGAGGATTAGTATGAACAGGTACCCTGGCCCTATGAAAAACCAAAAAAGGAGAAACAGCTATAAGAGCTTGGAATTCAGATACTCTCTCAGCTGAAGTAAGGGCCAAAAGAAGAACAGTCTTCCATGTACAATGTTGTAAGGAAGCTGAAGCTGCAGGATCAAAAGGAACTGGAATCAATTTTTAAGTAAAAACTGAGATCCCAGGATGGCTAAATAGGTTTCCTAGGAGGCCTGATATGCAGGCCACCTTTAAGAAACTGCTTGCCCTCAAACCTAGAGGCCATACGAGCTAATGGCAAGATGAGCAGAAATAGCTGAGAGGTGAGCTTTAACAGAAGAATATTCTAACCCAGCATGGAGCAATTCATACAAATATGAGGGAACCAGAGGGATCACCACAGAAAGCGGATCCTGGTTAAGAGCATGGCACCAAACAAAAAACCTCTTCCATTTGGACACACAGGATTTCCTGGTAGTGGGTTTCCTGGCCTCCTACAGAACCATAAGCACATCCTGAGGAAAAAAGGTGCCTTAAAGGGATCAAAACCATACGACCCACAATATCAGTCAAAGAGTGGACAAGTGAAGATGGATCAGAGACCCCTTGTCTTGTGCGAGTAGGTCTAACCTAGCTAGGTGAAGAAAAGGGGGAACCAATGCTGTCAGGGCCAAAAGGGAGTCACCAACAATATTTTGGAAGATAGAGCAGGACCCCTGGAATCAGAGGAAGGGGTGGGAAGGTGTAGAGAAACAGCCCCTTCAAAGAAAAAATAGGTCCTCCACCTTCTGTGTCAGAGGACTTGGGACTCTGGTGCAAAAAAAAAGAAGAAGTTGTCTGTTCAAAGGAGAGGCAAAAAGATCTACCCGAGGAATAACCCACCAATGGACAATGTCCATTAACGGGTTCACTTTATAACATCGAAATACTGAAATGTCGAATTTCAGTATCTTGAAGCTATAAAGTCGAATGTTTGAAATAGCGAACGTTCATAATCGCAAATTTCACATATGTCGAATATATGTCGAATTTGCAGTTATGAAGTTGCGCTACGTAATGTCCGGGTTTGTGTTTTGGTGGTACGCGGTGCCGTGTGTGGATGTAGGCGTTATGTCAGGTAAGTGAGTGTTTTGTAAGGGTTTTGAGTGGGAGTTAGAGTGTGTGTGAGGGATTGGAGAATGTGCGTGTGTGAGTGAGCTTTTGTGTTGTGTTTATGCGATCTCGGAGTTAGTATATATAAGTAGGGGGGGTGTGGGGGGTGCAGCCCCCCACATGGGAGTTGCAGTGGGGCTTGCCCCCCTGCTTATGTGTGTGTGACTTGTGTATGTGTGTTTTATTTTGTTTATGTTGTGATGTGGGTGTTGTGTTGTATGTTTAGTGTAGTGTGTGCGGTGTTTTTGGTTATGTGGTTTTGCGGTTTTTGTTTGTCGGTGTTTTGTGGATTTGGTTTTATAGTCTCGAGATACTGAAATTCGATATTTCAGCATTTCGAGGTTATAAAGTGAATCCCCATAAACACATCTCTGGAAAGTATCCATTCTTGAGCCTGTGTACTAGAACTGCTTAGAGAGTCTGCCACTATATTTAGCTCTGAAGGAATGCATACAGTCTGAAGAGTCACTTGATACTGGACATTTAGATCCCAAACTTGAAGAGCTAGTCTGCAAAGAAGGTAGGAGTGGGTCCCCCATTGCTTGTTGATATACTACATCACCGTGGTATTGTCTGTGAAGAGTTTGAGAGACTCAACAACAAAGAGGGAATGAAAGGTCTGAAATGCGAAAAGGAGAGCTCTCACCTATTTTATGTCGATATGATCTAATCTCTGATGAGGAGGCCAGAGACCCTGGACCTCAAGGGAACCGAACCCCCTGTCTGATGCATCCAAGAAAAGTTCCTGAGAGGGGACTGGGGGCTGAAAAAGAAGTCTGGTTGAGAGACAGCTGATGAATCCACCACAGAAGCTCATGTTTGAGGTATAGAAGATGAGAGACTAGAAAATCTAGTGGATGACAGTGATGGAGCCATAGTGACTTTACGAACCACTGTAGATTTCTCATATGAAGTCTGGCAAGAGGTAACACAGGAATGGTGGAGGGAATGAATACTAGACCCCTGAGAAATTCCCTGGCTGTAAATGAAACCAGAGGAAAAAGGGATTAAACAAAAAAGGTGATTAGAGAAAGAGCCTTGGGAGGAAGCAGGAAAGCCAGCCTAAGAATGGTCTGGAGACTGCAATCGAAAAAAAACACATGATCCTGAGAAGGAACCAGGACTGACTTCTGGAAGTTTATTGTAAATTTCAGGCTTTGTAAGAGACAAACAATGTACTGGAGTTGCTGAATGAAGACCTCAGGGGAAGAAGCCTGAATGAGAAGATTGTCCAGATAAGGAATGATTTGAACCCCTCTCATTCTGCAAATGGCAATCACAAGAGCGAGGCATTTGGTGAATACCCCTGGCAACTGAAAATGCAAGGAAGATACAGACAGACACAAAAACTTCCTGAAAATGGGATGAATTGGGATGTGAAGATAAGCATCCTTGAGTTCTAGGGAGACAAAGAAAGCCTGGGAAAGAAGAAGAGGAAACAGGGTTTGAAGGGACAGCATCCAAAAGGAAGGGACCTTCAGAAAGGTGTTGAGCTGAGAAAGATCCATAATGGGTCTCCTGGTGCCTTTCTTCCTGGGAACCAGAAACATTCTGGAATAAAACCCCTTCCCCTCCTGGAAATGGGGCATAGCTTGAATGGTCCCTTGTGCCAAAAGGCCCTGAAGCAGTTCTGGGACAAAAGGTAGCTGTTCCTGATGAGGATACCCAGAAATGGAGGGATTTCCATACCATGAGTTAACCCTGATGGACGAGTCTTTAGTGATTCTTAACCAAAAGGGACAAGGAAAGATGAAGGGGTAAAGGAACCTGACTGAAGAAGGAGGCTTCTGAGAAGGAGGAGTCTTGAGTACACTTAGCAGGAGGATTCTGTTAAAGCTCACCTTTGGGAGGCGAGCAAGGGTGTCAGCAAACAAAGGCAGATTTGGATGCACAATTCCTCTGGAACTTAGGGAAAGGAGACACAAAAATATGCTTCAGTTCTTGCAAGGCCTTACCTTTATTCTGAAGAAACTTAAAAAGCTCAGCAGCAGCAGAACCAAACAAGTTCTTATTATCAACAGGAGCATCCAAAAATTTAGCCTTAATATCATCAAGCAAAGGCTGGAAATGAAGCTAAGGGTAACATCTCAAAACAGAATCAAAGGCAGCAGCCCTAAATGAGGCATCAGCTGCATCATAACTACATTTAAGAGAGTGATGAGCTACCTGAGAAGGAGAACCCAGTAAAGATAGGGCCGAGGCCTTCCCTTAAAAATCAGGGAGGTCTGAGATAGCCTGGGCAGCCAGAGAAAGTAGGGCTAAAACATACCACTTGTTATGGGTCTAACAGCCCAAAAGGCCAGGATGGCAGCAGTATACACCTTTTAGCCTAGCCATTCCATAGATCTTATGTCCTTGTCTGAAGGAAGCAGTTTAGTAGAAGGCAAAAGTTTAGAGGGTTTGTGAGAAGAGACAGACACTACAGAATGGTCAGGAGAAGGAGATTTGTAGAGGAACTTACACACATCAGGCACCTTGTAAAATCTATCAGGTTTCTTAAGGGGCTGGAGGTTGAGAATCTGGGCCACAGAAGCTACTGAAAAGGTATCTAGAAGGGCAACCAAAACTAGAGATACAGCAGAGGGCTTAGGGGACTCCATCTGGAGGAGCTCATAATACATTTTTTGAATGTCAGAAACCTTAGAACAGCCCCATTTAAAATATTCCATCATATGAGGAATAGTATCCCCAAAGGAGAGTTTTTTCAAGGGAGAATAAGGACTAATAAAATCTTCCTCCTCAAAGTCACAATCCAAGGGAGAAGGAAACTGAAAGGAATATGCAAAGACTCTTCCCCAGAATCTCCTCTTCAGAGGAGTCTTGCTCTCTGGGCCTCTTGAGTGGGGTAGATGACCAAGGTGGAGCAAGCACAGAAACAAAGTGTGGGGGGGTCTTTAAGGCCATCAATGCACTGAACAACCCCACAGGTAAAATCCTACCATTCACACTGCAGATCTTTAGCAGAAGGGGAAACATGCTTGATTTTTCCTTTTGAGGGACGTCTGCCCTAAATGCTATTTATTTATTTTATTTTACATTTGTTGACCGAGTTATTCAGACTGAAATTAGTGGCTCATTTTCAGCGGAGACCCGGGGAGAAAAGCTCCACAATAAGATACACTTTCATTAAATTAGAGAAACAGATTATGTACAAATTAATAAGCTTTCACCAAACTACATACAATATGGATTATGTACAAATTCAATAAGCTTTCACCAAACTACATACAATATGAGTATAGCTGTGCCCTGGTACATGATAAAGAGGATATGTCAAGAGTAGAGCATTAATCAGATATAAAAAAGAAACATAGATTGTTCTATATCAATATTAGAAACCATAACTAGGAGGTTCAAACCCTTGTTTACACTCAACCAATATAGTAGGAATCTTATCCCCAGCAAGTACCTGCGGTATCCCCCTCGGTCCCTCTGAAATAATCAGCTGAGGTTTCCCTCAACATTCGGAGCGGACGTCTGCAGAGCCTCTTAAGGATGTGCAAGAAGGTGGATCCATGCCGGCTTACAACTGGGTTGTGCAGAAGAATCTGACACAACCAGGTGATCCTCTGGGCTTTCATCAGCCTCAACAGAGACATCTGGGGGAGGCAGGATAGCAGCCGAATCAAGACCTGAGTTTCTTCCCCTTTTTCCTTGGCAGGTGGCTGACCTTTGGGATGGGAAGATTCCGCCATAGCACCCTGTGCCAACAACTTAAGACATTGGTTCTCCAGGTAAATGGACAAGGAGGAGAGATGACTATGTAGGGTCTTAGTGACAAACTCTTGACACACAAAACACTGCGTATGGTCGTGAGAAGCACCTAAACAGAAAAGACACTACTCTGATGATCCGTATGGGAATATGCCTCCCACACTGACATTTTCCCTTTCTGGAAAACATGTAAACTCACAAAAATTAAAAATGAAAAAGATAAAGAAAAATCCCAAAGGGGCACTTGTCTAAAACAGTTTGTTAACCAGCACAGAAGAAGGAACATTCAGACCAATGATCAACAATGGCATTTGGACTGGTGACAAAGAAGTTCTGAGGTATGTACATCCGCACGTTACCTTTATGACCTATGTCTTCAGCGGAAAACATATGTGTGACATACGATGTCTATAAAAATCATAAAGATTTGGTATACTGGCTGGATGTAGGGCTTCCATTGGTAGGGAATCTCTTTGGAAAATACTGCAAAAGAGATGTGGAAGGACATCTCCTTTGTAGATGGCTGCATGGGCTGGTTGAGATAGAGAAGGGAAGATAATTTTGTCCCAAAAGTGTAGGGAGTTTATTTCTGCTCTCACTCTGTCTATGTGGTAATGTAAACTTGGAGACTGATCAAGCGATAATCTTAGTTCTTTGATGGTAGAGGTTGTTTCTATGGTATGATTGTGGTAGTCAAAGACAGATACACTCAACTGTTTGGTGAATTTTCTTTGACATTACAAAAAGCAGAGTTTTGGACTTGGAGAGGCTGAGAAATATTTTATAGTGTTTGAGCCATTAATGGAGCGCATGTAAGTTAGACTAGAGGCGGGACTGAATGTTACTGTGACAGGGGCATTGTCAGTAAATGACCATGCCACCTGTGTAAGAGATGAAGGAGGTCACATGGAAGTTTGCTAATGAATATGGAAAAGGGGGGGGGGAGAGGTTAAGGATGGATCCGTATGGTAAACAGTTGATAAGTGTAGATTCTGATTGGGAGGATCCTGTTTTAACTTTGAAGTGCCTGATATTGAAGACGTTTTTAAATGAAGGAGTGATCTCTGTTGTTGTATCTCTCGGCTTTTCCCGGTTAGGGGTCGCCACAGTGGAACTCTGGTCCGCTAATGATTGGCAGTAGATTTTTACATAACAGCTTGCCAGGCCTGACACACAACCTTCAATGAAGGTACGCCCATTCATGCATGTCTCCACACAGAAGACGCTTTAGCTGAGAATCGAACAGGACAACGTCTTACTGTGAGGCGACAACACTACCGCAGCACCACCACCGCAGCTTGAAGGAGTGATCTCTGTGCTGATATTAATTCCTATGTTTGTTTAGGAGAAAACAGGTTCATAGATTAGCACTAAGCTAACTGCCCTTGCAAGCCATTTTAAGCCTAGCCAATTATCCCTTGTGAGACTCAAACCCTGCACCTTGTGTTTGTAAGGCAAACACCTTAACCATTAGGCCACCCTCCCAATAATAATGGTCAATGTGGTCAAATGCTTGTGTTAAACTGTTTTATGTTACAGTTAAATGATCCAGATCAACACTTATGAAAACTGCCTTATTTAATGGAAGAATCACTTATCTAAATCTCAAAAATCAAAGACAAAGTTCTTTTTCTCAATAAGGCTCAACTAACTAACAGTGTATCCAGTGGCAAAAGCCATTGCAATCCGAACAAAAAATGTGAACGTATTACCAAACTCAAGTAATATTTTACATTTAATATCTTTTTGTACAAAAAATTATTTGGGTGGAGCCAATTGTATCACGGATAGACTGAAAATTAACGCATCAATAGCAAA
>NC_056735.1:773721799-773754299 GCF_019279795.1 Protopterus annectens
CATATAGCTTTGGCCAATTCTGGGTGAGACTAGCAACTAGAGAGTCCTGCAAAAGAGATCATGGGAAGAAAAATATTTCTTCATTGGACGGGAATTCTATTATAATGAAAGTACGTACAGTGGAGGCAATAAAAAGAAAAAGGAAAAGTTACCAATGGATGACTGAACATCAACATACGTGTTAAGACTCAGCTCTTGTAAGATGTGTATGTGTTTAGCATCTGTGCATGACTCTAATCTATGGAAATGTGAAATCAGCAACATCATTACCAGGCAAAAAAAGCTGTGCATGTACATGGAAACTCCAATTTCAAGCAGTGTGCTTTCAGACAACTCAAAATTATATGCTAAATATAAGCCATACAAAAGTGGCGCCCTGCAGAATTCTGACAGAATTGATTTACTGGAGTCTTATCACACTAATGGGAGTGACTGAAAGATAAATGCTGAATCAGAATACTGCATTGTGATCAGTTTTAAGGAAACGTTTTTTAGAAGAGTAAGATCCAAGTCAGAGGTCTCAAAAACACCTATGAAAAAGCTACCAGCAGGGTTTCCACTGACTCCAACTCATAGTATATACTCATTAAAGTTCAATAATGCTGAGTTAGTCTGGGAAAACAAAGTGCAATAGGTCTTGTGAGAAGAATGCAGTATGTGCATGTGCTTTTGGTCATCTTAACTAGGACAATCAACAATGACATGGGCAGTCAGTTACTAAGTCAGTCCATTCCTCACTAGCAGGAATAAGGACAATAATGCTATGCTCCACAGATAGGGGAGAGCTTGCCACCAACAAATAGGCTGCTGGATTACACAGCAACCAAACTATCTGTATTCCAAAAAGCTTAATAATACAAAAGAATAGCTATTTTCTGAAGAAGTAATATTTAGGTCAGTTACTGCAAAAAAGCTGAGAATATGGGTCACATAACACAAACATTTACTACTTAGAAATTCATAGGTTCAGCTGTCAAGCTTAAAATCTACTCATCTTTAAGAAGCTGATGATCATACCGCTCTGACGGCATAGGGGGATAAAACCCCAAGTACAGCCCAGTCCCAGTCAATCCAGGTTCGATAAGTGGCCTGGGCAATTGATGGAGAGTCAGAGAAGGGATGGGTTTGCCCATCCAAGGTGGTGGCCACTTACTAATATTCTCCCTTAGGGGAGGCATAGTCCAAGCAGCATTGTTGTTCTCAGTAGTAATCAATGAGCTTGGTGAGTGGATAAGGGGAGTAGGTAGAGCATATAAAAAAAAAAATAATGATAATAATCCCTCCGCCCAAAAACCCAGATAGGCTGAGCTCCAATGGCCCCCTTCAGGATCCACAGCAGGCCCCAGTGAAAAGGAGCAAGTCCTGGAGGGGATAGGAGAACAGCTGGTAGACCTGGTGTGGACATTGGGTACTTGGGCCAGAGTGGTAAAACTAAGGTCCAACGGAACAAAATAAAAAATAAAGCTGACGATCACACGATGACAATAACCCCATGTTGACATGCTATTTTCTACTTCCCATAACATAAATACATACATATATATATTTGCATGGGTATATTTTGAATAGCTGAATTAAACACTAATTGCAACACATGAGACTGAAAAAAAACCTCCTCAGATCCTCGAAAATAAAATTAATTGCACACTACCACACATATCTATAAATTCTCTAAAATAGTGAATATATAGTCTTTGTGGATTCCGCCTTATCCGCACATTGCATGGCCAGTGGAGTTTCACGTTGTCGAGTTGCCAGCCCGGTGCCCCAACCAGCCACAGAAGGCACACTCACCACGCACACCCCACCTCTATTAAGAGTTGTCAATCCAATCCACCTGCAATCTTACATGTGGGTGGGAGGAGGAGCACGGGCCCAGACTGGCTTGACGAAAAGGAGGGACAGCACACAGACATGCACAGAGAAGGCACCCCAGCCGAGCGAACCGAGAACACCTCTTGCTGTTGCTGTAATGCGGCAATGCTGCACCACCCCACCGTGGCCAAAAATAGTGAATATATAGTAACAGAGATAAAACAACTGGAACCAATATCTTTACAAAAGGGTGGGAGCAAACTACATAGGAAAAAAACGTGAATTGTGGAAACAATACATATAGGGGAGGAATGAGGTTTAAAAAGAAGGCATGGCTTAAATGAGCTACGTAAGGTTTGACTGAAAATGATTGGGTAGATTATAAGTGGGGTATAATGTTTGCAACTGGAAGTGTTTCAGTATGGTTTGCGATGCCAAATTCTTGCAACTAGGATTGATTGAGGTTTATTTTCATTTATATAACTGTATGAATGCCTATATCATACGTGATGGTTTAATAAGATATTTCTTGTTTAAAAAAAGGCAGGAATTGAAATGTTGCTTAGGTTATATGATATATAGCAATATATGTGAAGTATAATGTTTGTAAACATGAACTTGTTAATACAATTTGATTACTTTTATATAAATGTAAATTTGCCTATGTCACACAAATGATAATTCAATAAAGGTGTTAAAAAAAACTCAAGAGAAATATTTTATACAGTCCAACCAAAACCCTACATGAACATACTCCTTCAAATCAATGATGCAAACAGTAAAATACCACACCTACACAGCAATAAATGGACTAAAACCTAAAACAGTGTTTTTCACAAAAGGACAAACCCCCCCTGCACCCAGGTGCATGCTCATAAATACTTAGAAAAAATGTCCTTCTGCCAAGCCTTGTAGTTTCATATTTGCTGATATTAAAGGTAAGGTCATTACTAATATACCAGATGTCCTACTATACCAGATGTCTATTTTTGTAGACTGTCTTGGAGAACTTTGGCATCTTTTACTGAAGCAACTTTATTACCTAGTTCACAATCATCAACATACTAGGTTGTCCATAGCCCATTTGCCACTTGTAATCGAGTAGAATAGTCCAAAACAGAAGTGGCCCCAGCCCAGAGCACTGCACCACAAATTCACAAATTAAAAGAACAAACAAGTTTGAATGATAATAGTATGAATGTCAGACCATTTTCTAGACATTCTATACAATCTGCTGTTTTGCAATATCTAACTACACAAAATTATATAAGTAAAGAAAATGGTGAGTCGTGCGTTTTATTATAAACAGCCTTGGAAGTTACAGACCACATACCAACTTGTTGGTACCTCATCCCATGAAATGCTGAAAATAAATATGCAACAAGCTCCACATGTGAAATAATGGCTTCTCTAGTCATGAAAATAATGCATAAAAATACATTATGTACTCACCATAACATTCCATCTGAGTAGTTGTACTTCATTTGTCTTCAACCTGTGGGTTACGGATCCGTATCGGATCCGAGCCGGCAACTTTTGCTAGCATCAGCTCCGAGCTCCAAACTCCTCCCCTTTTCCATAACATACCTCCACTGCCTTCCATCACCAGATCGAGTATGCTGAATGTATACTGAGAACCCGACCTGAAAGATTTACCTGTGACCTATACTGCAGCCCGTAGGCTGATCATGCGCCAAGGTCCGGGAGAAGGAGGGAGGGATGGTTGAAGACAAATGAAGTACAACTACTTAGATATAACATTATGGTGAGTACATAACTTGTTTATCTGAAGTAGTTTACTTCATTTGGCCTTCAACCTGTGGGACAGAGTCCCCAGCTACTAAACTCCTGGGAGGCCCTCATGGAAGGATATTCCGGAGCACAGCGGAACCAAAGGATGCTCTCCTTCTGGAAGTCAAATCCAATTTGTAATGAGAAATAAACGTATGAGATGAGGACCAAGTAGCTGCAGAACAAATATCATCCAAAGACACTCTAGAACAAAAGGCCGCAGACATAGTCATGGACCTAGTGGAATGAGCTTTCACCTGACCTGGAGGAGACATGCCTCTGTCCTTATAGACCTGCAGGATGCATGAAGAAATCCATCTAGCTATAGTGACCTTGGAGATAGATTTCCCCAAAATGGGTTTATAGAAGGATACAAACGATCAGATTTACGGAAATTTTTTGTCCTGTGTAAATAGAATCATAACCGTCTATGAACATCCAACATGTGGAGTTTGTATTCCATCTTGTTCGTAAAATTAGGAAAAAACACAGGCAAATTGATAGTCTGATTGATATTGACTGGTGATGCCACCTTAGGAAGAAAGGATGGATAAGTTCGAAGGGAAACCCTATCTTTGTGAAAAACCATGTACGGAATTTTGATGTACAAGGTCTGCAATTCTGAAACCCTTCTTGCAGAGGTAATAGCCACCAGAAAAGCTGTTTTTCAAGATAAAAATTTCAGATCTGCAGTTGCGGCAGGCTCGAAAGGCGGAGCGACCAAAGCTTGAAGAACCATAGTACGGTCCCACGGGGCAACAGGATCTTTGACCGGGGGCCTTACAAAAAGGTGCCTTTGATAAAGGCTTTACACATTCTGGAAGAGACTAAGGAGGCAGAATTCTCGCCTACATGAAAATGAGAAATGGCAGCCAACTGAACCTTGACATTAGAAGAACTAGCCCTGTGTTGAAAAATATCAGCTAGAAAATCAAGAATGGCAGAAATAGGAGCCGTGAAAGGGTCTAAACTCCTTTGAGAGGCCCAGAAAGAAAAAAATGCTTTCACTTGCTGCGATAAACCTTCCTGGTCGAAGACTTGTGAGCAGCTACCGAAATAGATCTAACTGAGGAGGATAGTCTGGGAGTCCTAGGAATCACAGGAACTGGAGCAGCCAAGCTGCGAGCTTCAGGCTGTCCAGACTCGGATGAGACACCCCTGAAGGGTGTGAAATTAAATCCTGAATGGGATCTAGGATCCAAGGTGGAGTCAGAAGGTGAGACCAAAGGAAGGGAAACCATACCTGGCAAGGCCAGAATGGAGCAATAAGGATCACTTTGCTACCCAGTCAATGCGCTTTCTGTAAAAACCTCGGAATGAGAGGTACTGGCAGGTAAGCATACAGAATGGTGGACTCCCCCGGCAGGGGGTTCAGAGCAAAAAACTTGCTGCACTTTGCGTTGGAAGGAGATGTGAAGAAATCGCAGCAAGGTTGACCCTACTCTCTGAAGATCTGTTTCGCTACTGACAGATTCAGAGACCACTCGTAAGGCATCAGAATGGTCCGACTTAGCCTGTCCGCTAGGATGTTGGATCATCCCGGAATATGCGTTGCGATGAGAAAGCGACTGGTGGAGATCGCCCATTCCCACACTCTCATGGCCTTGCGACAAAGGGGGTAAGATCTTGTCCCTCCCTGTTTGTTGATATACCAGACCACTGACATGTCTGACTGGACAGCAATCGTCCCCAGAGGAAGAAAGACATGAAGCGCCTGCAACACTAGAAGGACCGCCCTCATCTCTAGGACATTTATATGCAAGCTGGTCTCTATGGGGGACTATCATCTAAGTCCGTGTCCTCAGTGAGGGACTCGGGGGAGTCCAAGTGCCTCCTCTTGCACATATGCTTGTGAGGCACATCTCCGGTTGGGCTTTCCAGGGGGGTGCACCCAAGCCATTTGTTCCTCGGGGGGAACGGTCTTGGGCTCTTTGAGCATGGGTTGCCCCTCTGGTAAGACGATGGGGACCGTAGACAAAGCCAAGGGGGTCTGGGAGGACTCTGGACAGGGGTCTTGATCCGACGGAGAGAACCCTTTCTACCAGATTGAATGCCGAAGGAGAGCAAACCTCCTGAGAAGCCAATAAGGAGGTCAGTCTGCCCAGGTCCGACGTGAGAATCGGAGCTGAGCCTCAGGTGGATGGAGCTCCAAGGGAGGGAACCTGGCCTGACAAAGTTGGAGCCGATGAAAAAGGTTCCACTACCTCGGATCCAACACCCAAGCTCCAGCTCCGATTGTGGCTTGGATCCAAACTAGTCGGATCCGAAAAACTCCAGGCAACTGTCGGCGTCGAGAAAGCAGGTACCATCAGTGCCGACCCCCTGACCAAAGCCAACCTTGGATCAGAGTACTCCGAACTCGAAGGTCGGATCGCACAAAAAGAAATGGGTTGAAAGAAAGGAATCGAGCTCCCCCCTCCAGAGGGAGAAGGGGCTGCCAAGACCCCCATCTGGATCTGTGTACAGATAAAGCACCTCATCATCTTATCCAGATCTATATCTGACAAGGAGTGGGTGGACCGTGATGAGGCCACGGACTCCGACCTGGTGAGTCAGGGCACCGAGGCTCGATGGTCTGGATGTGTTTCCTCTGGAAACAGGGAGAACCTCGAAGATCAGAGCCGAAGAGTCACGGATCCATGGTGTCTTACTCGGAGAAGCGCGGTCCAGGGACCTCTTCCTCTTTTCCCTTGTCTTTGACTCTCTCTCCCTTTCTCTACCTCTCTTCTGCTCCACTACCACAGGCTTTGGTACAGGAGGTTGAGTCCCAGCCTGAGAGGGAGGAGAAGCCAGAGGAAGAGAGGAGGGAGAGGTGCCCACAGCAGCCGCTGTGACCGAAGCTGAAGACGAGTAAAGAGAGTTGGAAGGAGGAAGAAGACCTTTGAGGGCCAACTTGGCCTTCCTATCCTTTAGGGCGCGGGGGTTGAAGCTACAATCCACACTCAGGTGGGCTACACTGAAGCACAAAACACACAGAGTGTGGCCATCCACTGGGGATAGCTTATGGCCACACTCTGTGCAGCGCTTGAAAACAAGCTTTTCAGCCATTCTAAAGTTAGAAAGTTAGCCTTAGAAAAAAGGACAGGCAAGTTCTTTCTATACAACACACACACACACACACACACACACACACACTGTCAAACACTCTCTCACACACTCACACACACACACTCACACTCACACACACACACACACACACACACACACACACACACACACACACACACACACACTAGTCTATAGAAAACACTGAGGGGGAGGGGCACCACAGAACAAACTACTCTAACTAACCTAAAAACTAACACTCAACGCACCAAGCGAGGGGAGGAGAAGGGGAACCTACACTAACACTGAGAGAAATTTAGAAAATTAGCTACTCACAAAAGGTTTTAAACCCACTGCTAGTTGGAGCTCAGAAGACGTGATGCTGAAGCAATTCGCGGCAAACGAGATCAGGAGATGGAAGGCATTGGAGGTGTGTTATAGGTAAGGAGAGGAGTTTGGAGCTCGGAGCTGATGCTAGCAAAAGTTGCTGGCTCGGATTCGATATGGATCTGTAACCCACAGGTTGAAGACCAAATGAACTAAACTACTTCAGATCAAATTATTAAATATTAATTTCTGCAAGCAAGCAAGCAAGTCTCCCTACAAGCTCCAAGTGACGGGTTGCATCACCATGTGCCTCCAGCTAATATATTCTAACTTTAAGGTTATAGTTCTTCAAAGTAAAATGCTTGTTTTCCTTCAGTGAAATCCTGTCTTTATTAAAAATTATGTATGGAGGTTTGGAAGATAATGCCTGTAGTTCAGAAATTCCCTTTGCTGAAGTAATGGCTACTAAAAAGATGGTCTTCCATGACAAAAACTTCTAGTTGCAACTAGCTGCTGATTCAAATGATCCTCGAGTTAAACTTTGCAGTAGAACAAGGTCCCATTGTGGGGAAGGATCTTTAGTGGGTGGTCTCAACAAAAAAATGCCCTTTATAAACACTCTACACAATCTAAAAGTAAACAAGGTCTGAGCTTGGCTAATCATATGAAAATTGGAAATTGCTGCTAATTGTAAGTGTGATGACAGAAAAACTTGCTCCTCCTTTAAACAGGGTACTAAGAAAAAGCAAAATGTCTGAGACAGGTGCTGAGAAGGGATCAATATTTTTACTTGCAGCCCAAACAACAAGACTTTCTTAGTGGAGACTTTTTGAGAGGCTAGAATGATATTGTGAACCGGCGAGGCAAGACTGGAATGTTTCACTATGCTTGGAAGTGAAGAAACCATGCGGTCAGTTTGATGGCATGAAGACTGGGATGCTGCAATCCTGACGGGTGAGAGAGGAGATCCCGTCTCGGCTCCAGTATCTACGGAGAATATTTTAGATGAGACCAGTGGAAGGGGAACCAAATCTGTTGAGGGCAGAAGGGGGCAATGAGGATGACTGAGCTTTTCAGCCTGCTTGCCTTCTGAAGAAACTCTGGGATAAGTGGAAAAGCGGGATAAACATACAGGAGACCCGGGGCCAATCGTGCACCAGACTGTCCCTTGAGGACTCCCCCGGGGGGGTCAGAATGAAGAACTCACTGCATTTATTGTCGAGGGGAGAGGCAAAAAGGTTGCAAGGTTAACCCCAACATTTGAAGATCATGTTCACCACTGATTGCTTGATGGAACCACTCGTACGGAATCAGGATAGATCTGCTTAGTCTGTCTGCCACCTCGTTGGTTTGCCTGGGAATGTGCATTGCAACTGGAAGGTGATCCTAAGATATCTCCCATTTCCACAGGCTCATAGTCTCCCTGCACAAACTGTAAGAATAGGTGCCTTATTGCTTGTTGATGTACCAGACTACAGACATGCTGTCAGTGTGGATAGCAATAGTCCCAAGAGAGAGTGTCCTGATAAGCTTGAAACACTAGAACTGATCTCAAGGACAATGAGATGCATCCTGGTCTCCAGGGGGGACCACATGTCTTGGATCATCTTTCCCCTGTAATCCCCCCACCCCAACTGAGAAGCAGCTGTGATCACTGTGGGTACTGGAGGGGGAATCAAAAAGGGTCTGTCTACAAAGAGGTTTTCTGACTGAATCCACCAACAGATATGACGTTTGCAGACTGGTGTCAGTCTGATGGGAATAGATAGAGTTTGGTAGAGTATAGACCATTGTACTGCTAATGTCCATTGAAGAATTTGCATGAAAAACCTTGCTAGAGGAACTAACAAAATCGTTGCTGACATGGACCCCAGAACTTGTAAGAGTAGCCATGTGGGGGGTGGGATGGTAGGATAATAGTTCCTGAACCTGATTCCTCAGTGTTATTACATGGTGTAGGGGAAGAGAAGCTATTTAATCTCTCATGTTCAACTGTGTTCCTATAAATTCTAGGTTATGCACAGGAGTCAGATTGGACTTGTTTAGATTTAAAGTGATGCCCAGGATCTGTGAAAGCTGAATCAAATAATCTCTGGCTTGGACAAGCTGATGCCTCATGGGAATGGTAAGGATCCAATCATTTAAGTATAGAAACACCCGGAATCCTTTGAGTCTCATGTGAGCTGCTACAACTGCCATGCATTTGGTGAACACCCGGGGGGCTGTGATGAGCCCAGAGGGCAGTGCTCTGAACTGAAAGTGATTGGTTCCCAGCTGAAAGTGCAAGTATCTCCTGGAGCATCTATCTATTTTGATGTGATAGTACGCATCCTTGAGATCTATTAAGCATATCCAATTGTCCTTGCGCAATGGGGCAGAATGGATTGAATCGTAACCATTTGGAACCTCGACTTCTTTACAAAAAGATTTAAATTGCTTAGATCTAGTATAGGTCTTAGGTCCCCTGTCTTTTTTTGGCACCAGAAAGAAGTGGGAGTAAGTTCCAAATACTCTTTGTTCAGTCGGGATCTCTTAGATGACTTTTCTGCAGCAGTTTTGAATTTCTTGGGCTGCCTGCTCTCTCTGACTGGGTGGCAAGTCGTGGAGTTTCTTGCTGGTGTTTGAAGGGGGGAGGGAAAAAAGAATCTAGTAGCCTCTGGATATTACGTTTAGCACACAGGAATTTTTTGTCAAGTGTTTCCAGGCTTTTGGGTGCAAAGAAAGTTAAACTCTGGCAGTCTCCAGAGATGGACAGTTGGGCAACGCTTCAGGAGCACTGATAGGGCTTGTCAGAGAATGTGTCTCTGAAGCCCTGGTTTTGCAGCTCCTCTCTGCTTCTACAGCGATGTCTGTCATTAAACTCTCCTTCTCTGCTTCTGGAGGAAGGGTCCTCACACAGGTCCTGGAAAGGACCTTGGGATTTACAGAACTACATTTGTTGGGCAAAGTGAGCTAGGTAATTTAAGACCGCAGCGCAAAAGTGGTTGAGACCTTAACGTGCTTTCTGAACCTGTCCAATGCTCTAGACTCCTTGTTAGGTGGATGGCATTTGTACTTTCCTCTGCCACTTCTTTTTTAGTGACCACGGCCACCGCAATGGCATCAACTACAAGAACCTAACTCCAGTGTTTCCTATCAGCTGGTGGGACCAGGAACCCATCAGGGCACTTGGGAATGGGCTCATTAGTATCTGGTTCCTTCCATGCCCTGCTGGAATCCAAATCAACAAGGTCATGTGCCGGGGGATGGTTACCCAGGATGCAGATCGGCCTGCCTCGAAAGCCTCCAAGAACAATGACTTCTAGAGGAGGAGGTTGGACAGACTACCCACCTTTCTTCTTCAGGATTTCTAGAATGTCTCTGAAGGAGACATCATCAGGTGGGGATTGAGGGGATCCTTCTCCCTCATCAAAGTCAGTGTCTTTGGTTAATGACTCCATTGGGGAGTCAATGTGCCTACTTTTGCATGCCTTCTTCTGAGGGACTTTCTCCGTGGAGTACTCTGTGGAAATATCAGAAGAAGGGGATTCCTCCTGGGTAAGGAGGTCCAGGAGACAGCTCAGGACGCTTTGACTTGGGACAAAATGAGTGGGCTCAATATCCCGACCCAATAAGGATAGGAGGGTAAGCAGCGGGACATGAGATGACAGTTTTCTGCCGTAAGAGAAAACCTATTCCACTACTTGGAAGGCCAGCAGACCCAGAAAAGCCTTCTCCACCTTCCCCTGGACCCAAAGCAACAAGAGGCAGGCGACCAAGCCTCATACTGGATCCGTGACCCCCAGAGGGAATCGGACCTGAGCTGTCAAAGGCCGAAGAACCGGGGGGAAGGTATAGCTCTGACAAGGATGGAGCCGACCCCACTCCCCTGGATCTGGTGCCTACACTTTGGCTCTGAGATCTGCTCTGCTCTGAAGTGATAGGAACAGGGCTGATCAGGGGCATCATACATGTCGAGGAAGGTGGCTTCCCCAGTACCGAAGCTGACACTCTCACCAGTCTCGAAACCTGTAACTTGGGAGCCAAAGATCAGATCGGCGATGGAGTCCTAATGATATGGGCTGGGTAGCTCATGGATCTGACAAAGGATGCTGGCGACTCTACCTCCATCTGAATGTGGGCCTTGAGGAACTTCCTTGTCATCCTGTCCATGTCTGCCTGGGACCAGCTTGTAGAGGACCTGGAAGAAGCCGACAAGGGAAGTCTGGAGTGTTTCGACTTTGCGAAGGGGACTTTTCTGAACATCCTGGAGACTTGCTCCGAGCTATAGGATCCAGAGTCCTAGGAGAGGAAGGAGGTGACAGCATAATTAATTCAGTTGGATCCGAGGAGGCTTGTGTATCCTATAAGATGGAAACTTTCTTTGGATCCAAGGAGGTTAGATCCGTAATTTTCTTAGTTTTGGATCTTGGTTTCAAAGGTTTTCTTGTGGAAGCAGAGAGAGACCTCTTTAGAGGAAGAAGACAAAGCCACAGAGGGGGGTCTGAGCTTCAAGGGTTGTCTTGTGGAAGCAGGGAGAGACCTCTTTAGAGGAAGAAGACGAAGCCAGAGAGGGGGTCTGAGCCTCAGAAGCTGAAGAAGGAAGACAACCCCTTAAAATTAGTTTAATGCATCTATCTGTGAGAGCATGCAGGTTGAAAGATGCACAAACTTCAAAGACGGCTTTCAGATGATCAGCGCCTAAACAATAGACACACTCCTTGTGGGCATCTTGATTGGAGATCTTGTGCCCACAAGAAGTGCAAAGCTTAAACCCCAGAGACGGTCTGTCAGGCATAACACCAACAAAAGAAAACCTGTCCCTAAAGCCTGCCAAAAAAAAGAGAACATTCGTAGACCTGCTACTATTTTTTCCCTTACCCCTTACTTCAACTGCATACTCTTACCTGTTCTTTCTCTAATCTCACAGACTACTGATATAGCTCTGATCTTTCCCACGCCTGACTCACCTACTTATTCAGTTATCAGCATTGCTGATAGTTTATTCACCACTCTCTCCTTCACTTGTCTCTAACCATTCCGTTCGCACTACGGGCTCACTCTGCTCCTCTCCCTACCCCCAAATCTCACCCACCCCCAGGGGTCCTACTCTTATATCAGCTAACCACACCCTCTCCCTCTCACACTAATCATATCCCCTCCCACTGCTAAATTACCACCTTTCTTCCTTACTTTCAATTACCTCTACCAATTTCTCCTACCACACCCTACACCTATTTTCCTTCCACACTTACCATACCTCCAAACCAATAACAACAACCTAACAACTTACCCTCCCAGATGCATTTGCCACCCTACACCTATTTTCCTTCCACACTTAGCATACCTCCAAACCAATAACAACAACCTAACAACTTACCCTCCAAGATGCATTTGCCACCCTACTCAACCCTCTTACAGAGGCTACTCATACTCATACGTCTACCACCCGTAACTTTAGCTTACCTGCTAACCTCCTATGAACACCCAATATATCCACAAACTCTCCACCCCAACACACTATCTACCTCTCCTACTCTACCTACTATCAATAACCATATTAACATAACATCCATTCCTAGCTATCTACCAGCAAAATTCCATAGGATTACCCACATTAGATATGACTCTCCCAAGTCAAGAAAATCTCTCACTCTATATACTAAATTCCCAGATCTTAGACTTCAATCTCTACGACTTTTATTGAAAGATGGTGACATTCATCCCAACCCAGGCCCTCTTACTACTACTACTACTACTACTACTCAACTCCATAACCCCAACCTCCATCCTATCCACTCCTTTACTAAACCACTTAATTCACTGCTATTAGCTCACCTTAACATACGTAGCCTTAATAACAAAGTTACACAACTCCACGCTCTTCTAGATGTCTACTCCTTTGACATTCTTTGTTTAACAGAAACTTGGTTAAAACCTTCAACTAAAGACAATGAAATCATCCCACCTGGTTATAATATTTTGCGACTTGATAGTACAACCAAAAAGGGTGGCGGTGTAGCAATCCTTTTTAAATCCAGCCTACAGATTACTACCTACAACTTGTTACCACTTCAAGTCTCCAACGCTGAAATTCTTATAACCAAGCTCCAACTTAACAAAGTCAAATCCATTTTTATTATCTGTATCTATCTTCCTCCTGGTAATAATACTGCAACAACAGAAAATATCCTCTGTTGCCTATCTCATAATTTACCTCAAGAAACCATCATCCTAGGTGATTTTAACATTGATTGGAAATGTTTTAGCAGTTTAAACCCTACAAGCCATATAAACCTTTCTGGTTTTTCACAAACCATTACCGCCACTACCAGGAAACACAAGCCTAATAATAAAGAAAGTATCTTGGACTGGATACTCACAAATAGTCATCTCCAGACATATGAATCTGGTACCCTCCCAGATGATGTAAGTGACCACTCACTAACCTACATCATCAGGCATAAAACCAACCTACCCAACCCAACCATATCTAGAACAATTAGAACCAAGAAAAACTTTAACCCCGATCTCTTCCAAAGGGAACTAAGAACATGCAACTGGTCTCCCTTAAAATACCTCCCACTGGAGGAAGCTGTCAATTACTTTAACTCTAACTTCTTATCCATTCTAGACCACCATGCCCCAACTCGCTCTATAAGAATGAGAACTAAATCTACCCCAAGGCTTTCAAAAGAAACCAGGCAAAAAATCAAGCTCAGAAATAAATACTGGAACAAATCAAGATCAACTAAAAACTCAGTAGATCAACAAAACTTCAGGCAACTAAGAAACAAAACTAAAAAAGCAGTGCAGTCTGACAAAAGAAGCTACTACTTACAATTCCAACAGCCCATCATAATCAACCGCAAAAGTTCTGGGCAAGTATTAATCAATTATTACACCCAGGTCAATCCATCACACCACACCCACAAGACACAGACCAAGAGAATCCGAAACAGACTGCTAATACCATTAATACCTAGTACACTGAGGCCATTCAAAATCTTGCTAATTAGATATCTGCTCAGGACTTACCTATATCCAACTATATCACTAACCCACCCCCTACTTTTCTCTTCCAACCAGTACCAGCTGCATACAATCTAGCCCTCATCCAAATGCTCAAACCATGTACTCCTTCAGCTGACATGATTCCCGCTGAATACTTACAAAAGGCAGCCAAATCTATTGCATACCCCATTTCTATTCTTATTAATAGAACTATCACTGAAGGACACATCCCAAGCATATGGAAGGTCTCCCATCTTATTCCCCTTCATAAGGGAGGTAACTCCACTGAACTCTCCAACTACCGTCCCATTGCCCTTCTATCTTCCCTAGCTAAGATCAAGGAAAAATGCACCCATAAACAATTGCTAGACCACCTAATCCAATATAACTTACTTTCCAACTCACAACATGGTTTCAGACCCTCACACAGCACTACTACTGCCCTTCTTTCCTTCACTCACTGTATCAACAAAAAACGTAACCTTAATAGGCTTTCCTCTGCACAGTTTATAGACCTGTCTAAGGCGTTCGATATGGTAAATCAACAAATACTTATAAATATCCTCAAATCTCTGTCACTAGATGCATTTGCTATAAAATGGTTCCAATCCTATCTAGAAAACAGACAACAAGCCGTGCTTAGGCATAATATTCTATCTACCCATCTTCCCATTAACATAGGGGTCCCCCAAGGGTCCATATTAGGACCCCTATTTTCTATATTTATCAACGACCTTCACCTAGCAATCCCCCAAGCTACATGCATACAATATGCAGATGATTTGACACTTATATGCTCAGCCACATCCATATCTAAGCTTTACTCCCTCACCCAAAAGGTCTTTAACACAGTTGAACTATGGTTTACTCAACGCTGTCTCCTACTAAACCCCAAAAAAACTAAACTCCTCCTTTTCACTCCTACTAAGTCTCCCCCAATAAACCTCACAGTAACATCCAGTAACAGCACTCTTATATCCCCGGACTCAACTACCAAAATACTTGGTATCACCATAGATAACAACCTTAACTCTGACACCCATATTAATAATACCTTAAAATCTGTTAACAGAAAACTGGGGTCTCTCTACAGAATCAAACCCTTTCTCTCTCCTGCAGCAAGAATAACTATTGCTCATACTCACCTAATGTCTACTCTCCTCTATGCCTCACCCATATACACTAACCTCTCTAAAATCAACCTTAATAAAATGGAAAGTGCCTACAATAGCATAGCCAGATTTGCCACAGGAAACCCTTTCAGAACCCACCACTGTATTAACCTAAATCAACTAGGATGGCTTGAATTACAAAATCAGCTTAAATTCCACCAACTTACCATTGTCCACAAAACCCTTTTCCATCCTACAGATACCCCTATACTTATCCACCCTCATTGTCCCATACAACAATCTTAAGACCTTACGTTCGTCACAAAGACTTCTGGTAAATATTTGTAAATTTAACAACAGGGCTGGAGACTCTCTCTTCTGTAATACTGTTGGAAAATCCTGGAACCTTCTTCCTACTGAACTTTCCTCTGTTCCCTCAATATCACTCTTCAAAAACAAACTGAAACTTTTTCTCAGAACACAGTGGTTATGGCCTTGTACTAAACCTGACTGATCTATTACCTTTCTTCCTTGGATCTACCTACGCTCCTCTTTTCTATATTCTTGTTCCTTTTCTTAGTAACAACAAACTTATTCTTTTCTAGATCTTTTCTTATTATCTCCTCATAACTTCTTTAATTAAACCTGTTTTTAACACATATTCTGAATATTACAGCTCATACTTTTGTTGTCCTTCTTTATGCCAACCTGCTTACTAATAACTTATCTAACTCAGCTGCTATCCTTTACATGTTATATTGCAACTACATCTGTATTATTTTAAGTGTTTTTTACTTAGCACTACACTAAGAACAAACGACCACTGAGATTATTCCTTGTCTTTTTTTCTAGCAATGTCTAACATGAAATTAATCTTGTATATGTTATTATATTCGTGCTTCCTCAGAGCTTATCTCCCTGGAACTCTGAGATTATTCCTGGTCTTTCTTTCTAGCAATGTTTAACATGAAATTAATCTTTGTATATGTGATTATATTTTTGTGCTTCCTCGGAGCTTATCTCCCCGGGCCTCTACTGAAAATGGACATGTATCCAGTTAGACTAGCCCGGTCAACAAATGTAAAATAAATAAAAATAAATAAATAAAAACACACTCAACAACCTTCAAGGTTAAGCTCTAAGGAAAAAAGTCACTATCAAGGCTATAACTAACTTTTTTTTTTTTTTACTAAGGTAGGATAAATTCAAAGTGACAGTTAAGTTACAGTTTAACATTAACAGAGATATGCTAATAGCACTACCAAGAGCAGCACACACACACACACACACACACACACACACACACACACACACACACACACACACACACACACACACACACACTAATTTTAAGTCCAGATAAGAGCAAAGAGGAAGGAACGTCACTCACAGCACATAACGGCAGTTAAGAACTAACTTGCAAAGACTGTAAGAAAGAAGAAAGGAATTTTTTTTTTTTGCACTTTGCTATCCTAAATGCTCAAGAGCACAGATCCGCATCTGATTGCTGAAGCAGCAAAAGAGATCGAAGGTGCTTGGTTGGATGTAGTGCATTATGGGTAACAGGGAAGAGCTCAAGAGTCAGATCCAAGTCTAGAAAATGTGGCTGATCTGAGAAACGGATCCGAGACCCTATCGTGAGGAGGAATGAAGAGGACAACATCAGATGTTCCAATAAATAAATGTTCCAGTTGAAAAGATACATTTTGGAAGCCAAACATGACAGTACTACTAGGGTATTTTTTTAAGATGTATTCAAAGCCCACCTTCTTTAACTGCATTCATGCTAGTAGTGGTCATCCACTTCCAGTTAAACATTGGCTTTAGATGATGGTCACTACTAATGTGACACCCCAACCCCATGTGCAAAAGGGAAAAAAGTTCACAGGTTGTTACTAGGCTAATGACCACTAGGACCCTTATAAGCCTAGCCACACACTCTAAACCATTTGGGTTCCAAGTATCATTGGCATTTATATAGGGAGGGCATGTTAGTAGGGAGGAAACAAAGGCTTTATTGGGGTGGTTTTAGTTAGGATAATACTTTTCTTATTGGCAGTCACTGTCTATAAGAGACACACGGGCCAGACCGGGGGGGGGGGGGTTAAATTTACAATTTCCCTTACAGTTGTCAGGGTTTCATTTGAATAGAGTCAAGGATGAACTGTGTTTTACATGGATAGAGAGACTATTCCACAGTGTAGGAATCCTTTGGGACACATCTGTCTCTCCAGCATATTCTGGTTATGTCACAAGCGAAGTTCAGATACCTGGATCCGTTATTTCTGGTGCTCTTTGTTTTGTGCATTTGCAACAGATCTATCAGGCTTGGGTTTGAGAGGAAGCCCTGTAAGTCAGGAAAAGATCTCAGCAGCTTGTAGGAGACAGAGCCTTTAGGTAATAAGTGCAGCACAGGGTATTCATGCCCTGAATTCTCCAGGTGAGAAACCTTTGCGGGCATTCCAACTGTTTCAAGAGTCTGGTTAGATACATGCCAGGGGGGGGGGTAATAGGTCTGAAAATAGTAAATTGGTACAGTACTATAATTTCCTTGGACCTGGATGCCATACGTTTATCAATAAGTTGTGTGACACAGAACAATTTTCTTATTATTTTAGCAATGTTTTAGTCAAAGGCCAGATTGTTGTCAACATATTTTTTTCCAGATCCCTTACTACTAGGTCAACTCTTAGGGGCATTTTATTGATGGAGTAATTAACTTGGATTGACAGTTTTCCAAAAGGCATTATAATGCATTTTTGGCACTGAGTTTTAGGCTATGGGTTTAGCACCAGTCATTTGCCTGCGTTAAAACCCACTTGCAAGATACTGCTGTCTTGGGGGAAATCTCTAATAACTCCCCAATTTACAGTTATCCACAAACTTAGTGAGCCAGAGGCCTTGAAAGTTACCCTTAAAGTAGATGACAAACAGGAGCAGAACCAGCATGGAGCACTGGGGTACTCCACTGGTGAACAGTCTCTTGGTGGAAGTGGTCTTGCTGAGCTTGACTTCACGGGTCCTGTCTGTGAGGCAGCTGGCAATCCGATGAGTTACTTAAGGATTTACACCTAGCTCGGAGAGCTTGTCAATAATGCCCGAGTGCGGTAGTGTCTGAATACCTTAGCCAAGTCAAGATACACAGTATGCACTGTTTTACCCTCATCCATTGCCTTGATGACTCTCTCAAATAAGTCTACCAGGTTATGTAAGCATGAACTTCTCTTAAAAAAGCCAAACTGGAATGGGTCCAGTTTAGAATGCCAACGTCTGATCATTTCCATGATAATTAGTTCCATGGTATTGCATATTAGGCTTGTTAGACTGATGGGTCTGTAACTCCTTGGGTAGGTTGATGGGCCACCCTTGTACAGAGGAATGACTGTTGTGGTCCTGCCTTCACTTGGAATGTAGCCTGATTCAAGGATGTAGCTGAAGAGTGTATCAAGCGGTTCTGATATGTCATGTTTTAAACTGTTCAAGAGGCAAAGAGGGATGTCATTGAGACCCATGGAGGCGATGTCTTTACCAGAAAGGCTCATCCAGACTCTGCTACACTTTGCTGTGAAGGAAAGGTTAGTTTGCTTTTATTTTTTGTATTACTGCATTGCCTTTCTATATTTTGAATACTGTAGTTTGTTTTCTTTATCTTGTGTTTTGCTTGCATTCTGTATTAACAGCATATTAAAACTTCAAAAGAGACCACAGCTCTCTCTGTTCTGAGTTGTCTTGTTAAATACCACTGTCTTTCTAGTTGCCCGCCTCTTATGTTAATCTGACCATATCTCATTTCTCTCTACTTTCACTGGCTTATGTGAGTAATCACAAAATCATCATTTTTGAAATCCCACCCCTTCAATTATTTAAATTTATTGGCCATTCTACAGTATTTCATAGTACCAAAATACAAAAGTGACCACCCCTTTCAATCCATCTTTCTGTTTTAAAAATAGTAACTCTCCACTAAACCTTAACTTTTAAACAGGTAAAACTCAAGTTACCTACTTTCACATCTAACTTCTCTAGTGCACACTGCAGAGTGCATTCTTTTCAATCTTACCTTTAAGCATCCCTGTGACTAGCACTTTCTCTAATACCTGCTGGAAAGCACTAGGAAGCCTTAAACTCATACAAACACTGAACTCTCCTTGTTAACAAGGAGAAATTAATAGCAGGCACTAAACAGCCTATAATTGCAAAGTACCTTGCTAAGGAAACAGCTCCTATACTTTACAAAGAAAAAAAAAAAGCCCCAAACCAGGCATGTCCAAGTGTCAGCTTCCGATGATTTCTCCTGTCCACCTGGTGAATCTGGGCATACTGGGGCAATGCAGCAATTGCCTCATGTACACAGACAACCCTCTCCTCCTACCACCCAACATTACAACCTGTGAGAGATGCACTTACATAGCCAAAATGGAAGCAAAGCTCTCTCCACCCAAGATTGTGCTAAACAGTCAAGAGGAGAAGGTTAACACACACACTACACCTCAAGCAACACATAGCCCTTCTAAACCCGCACCACCAACACCCACATATAGCAACACTAAATCCACATATGCAGAGGCCCTTAACTGTAACCTGCCCAAGCAACAAAGACCTCTGAAGCTGAAACGCAAACAAACACCAATCACAACCAATGTGTCACATAGCTCACAACACCAGTGTGCCACCCAGCAACAGCCCCTAAGGCAAGACAATGTACCTAAACTTTAGTCATAGGTGACTCTATAGTCCGGCACACTGATGTCCCTCTCACCAGGTTGAATAAGGAGAAAATTACAGTCAGCTGCCTGTCGGGTGCCAGGATCCGCCACATAACGCATGCACTCAAGTCACTCCACAACAAGTACAAATATGACTCTGTCATTGTCCATGTTGGAGTGAATGACTTGAGACGTACCTCCCTGGACTACATGAAAGAGACATGGAAGAGCTCTCGGATCATGTGGCCCAGGCAGGTATGACCCTAGCCCTGAGTAGCATCCTGCCTTCGCCCAGAATGATACCACAATATAAGGATAAAATGATTGACTTCAACAATTGGCTAAGCTTATGGTGTCATTCAAAGGGGATCCAGTATCTGTCTGCCTGGGATGACATGATTGACAGACCACGATGCTTTGCCAGAGATGGTCTGCACCTGTTGCCACTGGGATTCAGGTTACTGGCTAAGGCTTTTGCCACCCCTATAGTGCCTTTTTAGGCAAACTTCAAAGGACAAAACCACCACCGTAACAGGTACAAGCATGCAAAATCTGAAGGTAATGCTACTCAATGCTAGAAGTCTAAACCTCAAAATGCACTCTCTCGAGGCACTCCTAAAAATGGAGAACATCGATATCTGTGCAGTAACTGAGACCTGGTTCAAAGCTCCAGAGAGCACCCCTGCAATACCAGGCTACAACTCTTACCACACTTTTCGCCACCAAACCAGGACCAAACACTAAAGGTGGAGGAGTGTCAATATTCACCAAGGATATTCACACCACCAGGCTAGTTGGCCAACACAATGTGTCTGAAATTCTCCAAGTGCAACTAACACTAGGTAAGACTGCAATCCAAATTGTAGCTTGCTACAGATCCCCCACCATACCCCAAGATTCTCACTACACCTTTCTAAACATACTGGAAAATATTAAGATAGAACCAAACACCCTAATACCGGGTGATTTTAACTACCCTGCCATTAACTGGGAAAACTACTCATGTCCCAACACCTTTGCACAACGGTTCTTGGAATTCATAAATTCCAACGCCTGGATCAACTAATCCATAGTCCCACCAGGGCTCCAATATCCTAGACCTGGTCATTACCAACATGGGAAATCAATGCTCCATACCTATGGTCACCCCTCGTTAGTCAGGTCTGACCATAAGCTAATCACCCTTAACATCCACATCCCACCCCACCCCCAGTAAAGAAACCACCATAAAAACTTCTCCAAAGCCAACTTCATGCTACTGAAGTCAGAAGTGACAAACTTCATGACACCCATGCAGACGGAACTGAAAGTTCAACTGCTGAATCCTACACTAAGGCACTGTACGAGCACATCCACTCATGCATGAATTGTGCCATCCCAAATAGAACCAAAATGCTCTCATCCAAAAAGGAAGCCAATCTGGTGGTCCCCTGCCATAAACAAACTTTACAACAAAAGGAAGAAACTTTTGCAGAAAAGAGGAAAATCCCAGGATGCAAAAACTCCTTACTAGCCTCAGTAAGAAACTGAGATGCCTCATAAAATCCTCCAAAGCTAGTTACGAAAATAAAATTGCCAAAGATTCCAAAGACAACCACAAAGCATTCTATAACTATGTCAAGAATCTAAATGGCAATGCTCAGATTTGCTCTGAGCTAAAACAGAATGGCATTAAATATACTGATCCGAAGGATATTGCCAATATCCTGGCAGATCGATTCAGTGCCAACTGCAACCCCCTCTCACCCCCTAAATGGCCCATCTCAATACCGGAAGATTGCCAAATTCCAGTAATAACGGCCACACAGGTACAAAACGCACTCTCTAAAGCCAAGAATACAGCATCCATGGGACCAGATGACATCCCGGGCTGTGTACTACATGAACTACAATATGAACTGGCACCTCACCTAAGTGTCATGTTTAATCATAGCCTCACCTCAGGTTTTGTGCCCACTGAGTGGCGCAGAGCTACAGTTATCCCAATCCACAAGGGGGGATCCACCTTGGATGCCGGAAACTACCGTCCCATCAGTCTGACAAGCCTTATCTGCAAGGCCATGGAGCATATTATTATGGAACTTATAAACAAAGACATTGGCAACCTTCAAACACTGGACCCCACCCAGTTTGGGTTTGTGAAGGGCCGATCTTGTCTCCTGAACCTGATTGACTTCTTTGAATCAGTCTCCAGAGCCATGGACAAGGGTAAGGTGGTCCACACAGCCTATCTAGACCTTGCCAAGGCCTTTGACACCATCCCCCACTCTGGAATCATAGATAAACTTACTAAGTTGGGCATTAATCCCTATGTCACCCAATGGGTTGCTAAATGGCTTACTGATAGAACCCACACTGTAAAAGTAGCCGACTCCAAATCCAGCTCCAGACAAGTGGAGTACCTCAGGGTTCAGTCCTGGGGCCGCTCTTGTTTGGCATCTACTTCTCTGAAGTACAGGTCAACACTAAGGGACTCTGGCTAACAAAGTTTGCAGATGACTGCAAACTGGGAGCCATTATTGAATCCCCAAATGATGTGGATACTCTACAAAAGGGCCTTACAGAAACAGATGCTTGGTGCCAGAGCCATGGGCTCAAGTTCAATGCAAGAAATGTATTGTTATCCCCTTTGGGAAAAAACATGTATCCATGAATTACCATATAGGTGGCAGTACACTAAACACAGAAAGTGTGATAAGAGACTTAGGGACACAGGTGGACAGTGGTCTCACCTTCGATAACCACATCGCCACAACAGTCAGGAAATCCTTCTATGTGGCACACCTCATCACGAAGGGCTTTTCATCCAGAAAAAAGGAGGTCATTGTCCCACTGTACTCATCCCTCATTAGACCCATTATAGAATACAACGCCCCATTTGGTATGTACCTCTCAAGACATCTGCAACAACTGGAAAGGCCTCAGAAATACCTCACTAAAAGAATCACAGGCCTAAAGCAGATGCCCTACACTGACCGCCTTAAAAACTCCAGCTATACACTGTCGCTTATCGCCTACTCATAGGCAATCTCTGCTTAACATACAAGGCCATATCAAACCCAGAGCTGTTGGACATGCTACACTTAAAGAAATCCCAATCCCTCAGAGCTACACGCTCCAGGGATCTAAACCTTGTCATCACAATAAACAAAACATGCTGGAGGGATAGGTTCCTGACCCAGAGACTCCCCAGACTCTGGAATAGATTGCCCATACATGTCAAGCAGAGTGCCTCTTTGGACCTCTTCAAGAGGAACCTTGACGATTGGATGGGAGAAAGGAAATTCACCCCACGGATCACGTCAGTCGCCCTGCTAGACTGGGGTCCAGGAAAGTAAATAATGTGGGAAGAAATAGCCAGGGAATTGTTATGGCTAGGCTTGTATAGGCCCTAGGGCTGATAGCCTAGTACCAACCTATGAACCTATGTTCTTGGCTTTAGCAAGTGCTGCCAGCACCTGATCCCTACTGATAGTTGCGGGAAGTATGCTGGAGGGGATTTCATCTAGTGGAGATTGGGAAGAGCGGGTGAAGTTTAAGCTGAATTTATCAGCCACTAGATTTGATATGTCATAGTGATCGGTGAAGGTGGTACCTTTCACCACCACTTCAGCACACTGTTGTAAGTTACCTCTAAGTTCTGGACACAGCTAAAGAAGGCCTTCCAATTGTCCTTAGCTTGCAAGGGCTGTCCTAACCTCCTAGTTGTACTTGTTGGACATAATCAGACCACTTAGTTTCTTGTTTAGTTGTATAAGACAGCACTTGCCTTTAGGGGAGTTGCTGCTCTTGTTTTGGGTCATGAGTTTCCTTCTAGTGAGTACTACACCAGTTGGGTTTGGTTTCATTGTATGTTTTGGGTTTATTTCTGGTAGGTATGGCAGCCTCTATCTAGCCATTGACGTTCATTATAAGGACTCTGTGAATAATGCATAGGCAGCTGTGCTTTCAGGGCTGGGGTCCCTTGAATTTTGACAAACTGTCACCTACTAGGCCGTAATTTGCCTTTGAATAATTCCTAACTGTTACTGGCTTAGCTGGATTTTCTGGATTGATTTCTCCTTCAAATGAGACAGCTTTGTGATCCAACCTCACTAGTGAGGGCATGAAATGGTGGGGTTGCAACACTGTCCCATGTTGGTGAGTATCACATCCATTATGTTTGCTACCTTGGTTGGAATGCACACCATCTGTTCTAGAGTGCTTGTGTTAATAAAGTCCAGGAACCATTTTGCCTGTGAGTGTGAGGCAGTGTACATTTCCCAGTCTATAAAGGGTTAAAGTCACCCATGAAGAGGGTCTTTGGTTGGATGGCATACACCTCTACTAGGTTTAGGTAAGAGTCATGAGGCTCTATGGGCATAGAGGGTGACCTGTAGCTGGCCATATGACTTGCTTATGGATAAGCTCCATGGTAATATTCCTGTTTAACCAACCTGGAGGTATGTTTGTTGCTAATGTAGATTGAGGCACCTCCACCCTTGGCCCCAATCTGTGCTGTTGATGGTCTAAATGTGTGGAAGGTGCTGTAGCTTTGCACTTCCAGAGTACTTCCTATGGCTTTAAACAAGGTTTTGGTTATGGCACATGACACAAACCTTGCAGCATCTTAATGTAAGGAAGTACAGATCTGTTTTTATTCATGTCGGTACAAATGATCTCATCCGCAAGGACACTCTGAATGTTAGTAGGGAACTTACAGCCCTCTTACACAGTACAACTTGTACTAGTGTTAGGACGTATTTTTCACAAATCACATATAGAAAGGATAGTCAGGTCACTGAGAATGAAAAGATTTTTGGGGTAAATACTACATGGACAAAAATTCCCGTTTTAAAAATGGAAATGTATAGAGCATCCAAGCCAAGTTTTGGGCACACATGTGCTCAGACAGAATGGTGTGCATTTGTCAAGATTAGGGAAGAGAGTTTTTGCAACAGATATTGTGCAATATTTGACAAACACTAAGCAGGATTTTTGCCAGGTAGAAAATGTAACAGTTCACAGACAGCAAGATTCGATGCGTCGCAGATGGTTGTTAATGCTAGGAGCATTAATATTTTTTTTTTAATGAAAACTTTGCTACGTTTCCACAAGATTGATATTATTGCATGTGAAATATGGTTAAAGAACAATGACTGGAAACCAGTTCTGTCAGGGTATAAATGTTTTTACTATAACAGGCATTCTAACAAAAAATCAGGTGGAGGTTTTATGATAGGGATTAAAGATAGTTATGAGACCTGTGATTATTACATGTTCAATGATAACACCAATGTTATAAACTGTGTAATTGTAACAATATAGACAGTCCTGGAACATATAACAATTGTTGGAGTGTACAGACCACCAAAGTCAAGTGCTGATGACCTAGAGTAATTCATATATTATTTGCATGAAGCACAGGAGGGAAGAATAATATTAGCTGGGGACTTAAATTTACCAGAAAACAGACTGGAATAATACTGATTCAGCAACATTAGTAAGGAAATTACTCACAATGTGTTTTCTGGAGCAACAATTGCTTCAGATTGTAAAAAAGGAATAAAAAAACACTACCAGAGAATGGAACATACTCAACACTGTTTGTGTTCCTAAAGAAATTAGTTACTTCAAGTCAAGTTTGACCACTGTTGATCATGGGGTTATAAAGGTTAGTTTGTTGCTAGATAGATAATTCTGCCAAACTTAAATCAAAACCAATGCACAGAAGATTAGTTACAGATTATATGAAAGCAAAACAGTCACCATGTCAAACTAAACTGGAGTGATGTGTTCAGTGGAAAAACTGCAGTTGGAATGTGGAAAGTTTTGAAAGAGAAATTGATTTAGTGCAAAAAAAATCAAAAAATGTTTAACATCAGGATCTAGGCATACAAAGTCGTATATATTTCCATAAGAATAAGATACCTGATTAAGCAAGAGACAAAAAATACAAGAAATGGAAAGTGAGTTCGAACTACAACTTTGAAAACTGTAATAAACAAGCTGGACAAGCAAATCAAGCATAGCCTGAGACAAGATAAAGAAAAAAATTGAAGAAAATTTATAGAAAGACATCGAACATAACAGGAAATCTTTTTATAGATATACAAGATGTGGAAGGAGTAAAGACATGCAAATCGATAAACTGTGTGCAGATTTTAAAATTTATTCTCAGACACAACAGATTATATTTATATTTACAAAATCTTATGCAAACAGTTTGGCTCCACAAAGCGGGTGATAAGTCATCCTAGTGACATCCAAGTAACCTCAGATACTGGAATCAAATTAGATTATATTGAACAAGTACTAGGCAAACTGGATCCAAACAAAGCACAGGGAGGAGATGGGACTAGTAGTAATGACATGAGAACACTTCAGCAAGAACTTTATAGTACCATTATATCTAGTAATTACGGGGAGATTCCTCAAGATTGGAGACATGCACTTATTAAACCTGTCTTTAAGGGAAAGGAGAGTAGGACAAACCCAGAATCATACAGACTCTTAAGTCTGCTTTTATATTGTGGAAAAATAATGGAGAAGGTAATACTGGATAAGTTATTATCACAACTGGACTTGAAACCATATATACCTCCCTGGACTATATGAAGAGAGGGATTCATTTCAGAAGACTGAAAGCCCAAAATCTTGATTTTCAAAAGACTGAGACCAAAATCTCGAAAGTTCAAATGACTGAAAACTCAAAATACTGAATCTCAGAATACTGAAAACACAGGATACTAACACTTACCATATTCCAGCAGAGGTAGATACAGAAACAAATACAACTATAAGCAGGGGGCAAGCCACACCCCCGGTATTTAAATACATCAACTTCGAGATCTCATTTCACTACACTAACATGAGTTATGTTGTAGTATAGCAAGTTAGAAGGGAACATGACTAAGGTTACAACAGGCAGTCATGAAACACGTAATGGTATGTTTGCCATTTTGTTCTGTGGAGTGCGATCTCGGAGTTGATATATTTAAGTAGCAGCTTGCCTCCCCTGCTTATACTTGCAGAAGTAGTAAATAGTTTTATCTTTCATTTGTTTCTGTATGTAGTTGTGCTGGAATATAGTAAGTGTTGGTATCCTGTGTGTTTTCAGTATTCTGACAACCAGTATTTTGTTTTCAGTGTTTTGAACTTTCAAGACTTTGGTCTCAGTCTTTTGAAATTCAATCTTTTGGGCTTTCAGTCTTCTGACGTGAATCCGAAGAGAGACATGCCCTAAGCAGCATCTTTCACCAAGAATGATACCACAAAACCAAAAAAAATGATTAACTTTAACACTTGGCTTAGTTTCTGGTGTCTTTCCAAGGGAATCCGGTATTTGTTGCCTGGTTTGACATGGTTGACAGGCCTCGATACTTTGCCAGAGATGGTCTCCACCTGTCACCCTTGGGGTTCCGGATCTTGACCAAGGCTCTTGTCTCCCCCATTGTGCCTTTTTTAGGCTACGTCCCAAAGACAAATCTTCCAACATAAAAGATCTCTCAAAAAGCAAACTGAAGGTCATGCCAATGCTAGCAGCCTTAACCTGAAAATGCACTCACTGGAGGCTCTCCCTACACTGGAAGATGCCGATGTCTGTGCAGTCACAGAAACTTGGTTCAGGGCTGCGGAGAGCATCCTGCCTTACCAGTGTATACCTCAGTCCACACTTTCCGACCCCAAAATGAGGTTTGGAAAGATTAAGGGTGGTTGAGTCTCTATCTTCATTAAAGATAGGCACACCTCCAGACTGGTTTACCAGCATAATGCACTGGAATTACTCCAGGTGCAACTGACAGTTGCCAAGACACCATACAAGTTACAGTCAGCTATAGATCCCCCCTCCATGACTCAGGACACCCACTCCTTCTACCTGAACCTACTTAACTTCATCAAGGTACCCCTAACACCCTGATCTTTGGTGATTTCAACTACCCCATCATAGACTGGGTGAGCTATTCCTGCACCAATACACTCACTCAACGATTCCTTGACTTCATCAGTTCTAACGCACTAGACCAGCTGGTCTCATCCCCCACAAGGGGAGATAACATTCTGGACTTGGTTCTCACCAACAGGGGTGTCTGCTGCACCACTCCCATAGTATGCTCTTTCCTAGTGAGATCAGATCATGGTCTATCTCATTCGAAGTTTCTATGCCACCCAACCCCTCCTGAGCCGTAACCAGGCTAAAAAACTTCTCAAAAGCTGACTAGAACCTCCAAAGCGATGGTACCAGCAGCTTCATACCACTGTCCCCCTCAGAGGATGCAGACAACTATGCTGAACAGTACAACTGCATGAACTCAGCCATACCCAACAGAACTAAAACCTGCTGCTCAAGGAAACACAAACCTGTCTGGTGGGCATCGTCTATTAACAGGCTTTACAACAAATGGAAGACACTGTTATCCAAGGGTAAAAACAAAAAACTCCAAATTGGAAAAAAATCCCTCCTCTGCCTCAACAAGCAAATTAGATCACTAGTGAAAACCTCTAAAGCCAATTAAGAGTTGAACCTAGCCTCTGAAACAAAGGGAAACCACAAGTCCTTCTTCAGTTACGTTAGGAACCTCCCTGGCAAAACCCAAGTTTGTTTCGAATTAGTACTTAATGTTACCAATTACACTGATCCTGCTGACTTAACCAACCTGCTAACTGATAGGTTCAGTGCCAACTTCACCCCCTTACTGCCCACCAAAGGCCCAGTAGACATCCCCGATACTTGTCACACACATATCTCCATAGATCAAGTGTTAAAGGACCTATCCAAGGCAAAGAACACAGCTTCCATGGGACCTGATACTATCCCAGGTTGTATTCTGCACCATCTCCAGCAAGAACTAGCTTCGCCATTGAGCACCCTATTCAACCACAGCCTAATTACAGGCTTCATTCCAGCAGAGTGGAGAACCGCCATTGTCATCCCCTTGCACAAAGGTGGTGCCACTACTGACCTGGAAACTATCGCTCCATTAGCATGACAAGTCTAATCTGTAAAGCCACGGAGCATATTATTATTGATCTCATAAACAAGGACATAGGCGATCTCCAAGAACTTGACCCCATCCAATTTGGATTTGTCAGGGGCAGATCTTGCCTATTGAACTTAGTTGACTTGTTTGAGACTGTCACCAAGGCCCTGGATGAGGGAAAGTCAGTACATACAGCTTACCTTGACACAATCCCCCACTTCGGCATCATTGAAAAGCTAACACAACTTGGTGTTAAATCACTATCTCATCAGATGGGTGGCCAACTGGCTCAAAGATAGGACTCACAAGGTCAAAATAGGTGCCACCACCTCCGACAGCAGAACTTTCACTAGTGGTGTTCCCTAGGGATCTGTCCTGAGACCCCTACTATTTGGCATCTACTTCTCAGAGGTCCAGACAAAGGGAATGTGACTGACCAAGTTTGCGGATGACTGTAAGTTGGTTGCTGTCACTGACTCCCAAATGATGTTAACATACTGCAAGAGGGTCTCACAGCTACAAATAACTGATGCCAAAGTCATGGCCTTAAGTTAAATGCAAAAAAATGTATTATCATACCATTCTGCAAAAACACGGCCCCTACTGATTACCACATCAACTGCAACCCCCTAAGCACACAACCTGTAGTGAGAGACTTGGGTACTCAGGTTGACAACAATCTCACATTCGACCATCATGTAGAGCCAGTGGTCAGAAAAGCCTTTTACTTGGTTCATCTCATAAGTAAAGGGATTGTATCCAGAAAAAAGGAGGTTATTACCTCTCTATATTCCTCCCTCATTAGACCTATGACTGAGTACAACGTCCCGTTTGGTATGTACCTCTCCAAACACCTGCACCAAATGGAAAGGTCACAGAAATACCTCACAATGAGAATCCATGGCCTCCAACACCTGTCCTATGTGGGCAAGTTCAAATCACTATCACTACTTGGTATCATACAGATTGCTCAGAGGTGATCTGTGTCTTGCCTACAAGGCAATATCGGACCTTGCCCTACTAGAGATGCTCCATATACGTGTGTCTAACTCCTCGCGCATTACCCACTCAATAGGCCTAAATCTAATATGCAACATCAACAAAATCTGCTGGAGAGACAGGTTTGTATCCCAGAGGCTGCCCTGTCTCTGGAATAGACTTCCTAAACATGTCAAACAGAGTTCCTCGCTGATCCTCTTTAATAGTCACCTTGATGAGTGGATGGGAAACCACAAATGTGTCCCACCTCTGTCCTCCATTGAAAGGGGCGACAGGTGCTGACAGAGGTTTCTTTTTTGGGGACAAACTCTTGGCTAGGCTTGTAAGGGCCCCAGGGCCATTAGCCTAGTAACCTCCTGTGATCCTATGATCAGCTTGCATATGCTGAAAATAGATACATTACCACCTGTAGCATGATATTCTATAACAATATACTAACATGTAGATTTAACTTCAGCATTTGACAGGGTCATGCACAAAACCCTGATCAATAAATTAGAACAACTAGATGTCAATATACTCTTGATAAGATGGATAGATGCATGCCTTACAAATAGGACATGGCAAATATCATACAACTGAACAGGTGAAATTCTTGGTTACAGTCAGGGTGTCCCACAGGGCTCTGTCCTAGGTCCTTACCTGTTTAGATTGTATCTTTCAGACCTAACTTTTTCATCTGAGGTGTTCTACAGTCTATATGCAGATGACCTGAAACTGGGTAAATTGATTACATGTGTTACAGATAAGTTATGTCTGCAAAATAACTTGACTAAATGGAGCATTTGGGCACTGGAGAATAATATGCTGATAAATTCATCAAAAACCAAGCATTTGAGATTTGGGAGACATAAACTGAAAGGTGAATATTTAATACAGCACACAGTGACTGAAACTGCAGACTCATTTAAGGACCTGGGTATATGGGTAGATCCAGCTTTGAGTTTTTCTAATCATGTCAACCAAGTGGTTAATGATAAAACCTGAAAAACCAAGAACAAATGATAAGTAGCAGGAAAAGACTGCCAGGACCAACAAAAGCTCACAGCAAACAATTTAACTGAGCTTTTTGTCTCACTAAATTGTGAGACTTCTTCAGACAAAGACGAGAATAAAAATAATTACTTCTATACAATTGTAAACGGTCATGTGATCATGCTCAACTAATAACTAATTGAACAATGTTAACCATAACAAGACTGTTACCATCATCCAGGCTAACAGCAAATACATTTATTGTTCCTTAAAAGCCTGTATAACCAAATCTCAGTCTTGTTATACAGGCTTTTAAGGATCAAGAAATTTATTTGCTGTTAGCATGGATGATGGTAACAGTCTTGTTACGGTTAACATTGTTAAATTAGTTATTAGTTGAGCATGATCACATGACCATTTACAAATGTATAAAAGTAATTATTTTTATTCTCGTCTTTGTCTGAAGAAGTCTTGCAATTCAGTGAGACGAAAAGCTCTTAATTAAATTGTTTGTTGTGAGGTTATGTTGGTCCTGGCAGTCTTTTTTGCTGCCAATTGGTTAATGACAGTTATAGAACTGCAGGTTGTAGAAAAAGATTTATAAAGTCTAGGAAATCAATAATGATGAAGTCATTGTTAGTTACATTAAATCCAAACTTAATTATGGAATAACAATATGGAAACCTTATAAGAAAACAAGCACGAGTAAACTGGAAAGAGTACAGCAGAAATGTACCAAGGGCATCCATGGATGTGAACATTTAAGTAATTATGAAAGACAAATATCTGAACTTGTACAGTGTCACTTACAGATATCTAGGAGGAGATCTTATTCAGGTATACAGGGTATTTAGAGACGACTACCTCTGGGAATGTTTGAGGTTATCAAAAAGTAGCAGAGACTCATCAGACAGCCTATGTAGAAAAATTCTATAGGAATGAGAAGTGTACTAAGTGGTTCTCTGAGAGATCAGCTGATTCCTGGGCTAGACTACCCAATTATGTTAAAGCAAGTACTAGTTTAGATATTTTTAAGAACAGCCTGGGCACTTATTATGGGAACAAGTGTTTTGGTATATTGGCAGGCTAGAAGGACATTAAGTATTTGTATGTATGCAAGGCACAGATGTCTACATTTTCCACAGTGAGAAAGGCTTGAAGAGTGTGGAGGGTTTTTTTTTTAGGCTCCAAGCATAGAGCAGTAACACCTTAAGATTGCATGTGGAATTTTTCACTAAGTTGGTACTTTCGCCTTTGTGGCATTACTAAAAAAGGTTCTAAGGGGTGGATAAAGTTTTAGCCAATATCTGAAAGCCTAAGGGGACAGGTGCAGCCCATCCTTGGCAAAGGAATGTGGCCTTTTGACCATGTCCTCCCATGTTGACAGGCATTGGATTCCTAAAGAGTGACACCGGAAAATTGGCCAGTTATTAAAATCAATCATTTTATGTTCATACTGTGGCATCTTCATTGGTAAAGATAGAATGCTACTTAATGCAAGGCTCATACCTTATCTGTGACACATACTCCGAGAGATCCATTATGTCTCTTCCCATATATTCCAGTGAAACATGCCTCAGGTCATTAACAACCACATAGACTATGACAGAATCATATTGGTACCTGGGGTGCAGCAACTTGAGTGCGTGCATGATAATGCAGATCTTGGCTCCAGATTGGCAACTAACCATTACCTTCTCCTTGTCTAACCTGGTGACTAGGGCATCTTTGTTAACACATGAAGGAGTCCCCAATGACAAGATAAAGTATATGCTTG